>NW_027553819.1:0-29655 GCF_045843805.1 Urocitellus parryii
CAGCAAACATTTTTTCACCCAATCTTGATGATACTGGCAGGTAATTATCAGTACAACCAATCCCACTTGGCTCACCAAATTTCGTTCTTCTAGGTTAAACCGTTCCTTTGCAGTAACCGTTTTCTGTTGCAGTAATTCACTTGCAGGTCAGCATGGGAAAACAAAGAAAAAGAAGAAGCAGAGCAAGCAAAGCAGCAGCAGAAAAAAAGTCCTTTATTTTGTATAAGCAATCTTTTTATAGTATTGTGAACAAAAAAGGCAGCCTTCCAACATCAATAAATCAGGTCTTTCAGCTAATTAAACATAGCATACAGAAGTTTTACTTTCTCATCAGAAGTGACCCGCTTCTCATGGCTAATCTACTTTTGAACTGGAGTATGCTGAGCTCTGCTCTTTGTTTAGAACAGATAAAAATTTTTCTCAGCGCCCTCCTAGCCCATTTGGCAGAACATCCCGTTTGCAGGCAAGTTCTCCCAAGGTCAGCAAACACCTCGCGTTCAAGCATGGCTGTTGTTACCTATCTAAACCTTGAAAAAGCCTCTCGTTTGCGAGCAGACTCTACCAGGGACAGCAAACATCTCGTTTTCAAGCATCTCCGCTGTTACTTTATATAAACATTGAAGGAGCCCCTCGTTTGCGAGCAAGCCCTCCCAAGGACAGCAGACACCTCGTTTGCAAGCATGTCCGCTGTTGCCTTTCTATATCTTGACAGAATATCCTGTTTGCAGGCAAACACCATCAAGGACAGTAATAGTAACGCAGTCACATCTGATTCTCTACAGTTTTTCATGTTTAGGTTTCACTCTGTTTTCTCCTATATGGATACATGTATTTGGAACTCTAAATCAAACACGGTTTGTGCTAGCTCTTTGAAACTTGGCACAATAATGTAGTTCCAAGTTCTATCGGTACGGTTGGTGTCCTATTGAAGTAGCCCCAAGCAGAGACTGACGAGAATCACTTTCATTGAAAGGGTTGCCAAGCTTCCAAAAAACTACGAGATTCCGGAAATCTCAGCAAACATTTTTTCACCCAATCTTGATCATACTGGCAGGTAATGATCAGTACACCAATCCCACTTGGCTCACCAAATGTCGTTCTTCTAGGTTAAACCGTTCCTTTGCAGTAACCGTTTTCATGTTTAGGTTTCACTCTGTTTTCTCCTATATGGATACATGTAGTTGGAACTCTAAATCAAACACGGTTTGTGCTAGCTCTTTGAAACTTGGCACAATAATGTAGTTCCAAGTTCTATCGCTATGGTTGGTTTCCTATTGAAGTAGCCCCAAGCAGAGACTGACGAGAATCACTTTCATTGAAAGGGGTTGCCAAGCTTCCAAAAAACTACGAGTTTCCTGAAATCTCAGCAAACATCTTTTCAACCAATCTTGATGATACTTGCAGGTAATGATCACGACACCAATCCCACTTGGTTCACCAAATTTCGTTCTTCTAGGATAAACCGTTCCTTTGCAGTAACCGTTTTCATGTTTAGGTTTCACTCTGTTTTCTCCTATACGGATACATGTATTTGGAACTCAAAATCAAGCACGGTTTGTGCTAGCTCTTTGAAACTTGGCACAATAATGTAGTTCCAAGTTCTATCGGTACGGTTGGTGTCCTATTGAAGTAGCCCCAAGCAGAGACTGACGAGAATCACTTTCATTGAAAGGGGTTGCCAAGCTTCCAAAAAACTACGAGTTTCCTGAAATTTCAGCAAACATTTTTTCACCCAATCTTGATGATACTGGCAGGTAATGATCAGTACACCAATCCCACTTGGCTCACCAAATTCGTTCTTCTAGGTTAAACCGTTCGTTTGCAGTAACCGTTTTCATGTTTAGGTTTCACTCTGTTTTCTCCTATATGGATACATGTAGTTGGAACTCTAAATCAAACACGGTTTGGGCTAGCTCTTTGAAACTTGGCACAATAATGTAGTTCCAAGTTCTATCACTATGGTTGGTGTCCTATTGAAGTAGCCCCAAGCAGAGACTGACGAGAATCACTTTCATTGAAAGGGGTTGCCAAGCTTCCAAAAAACTACGAGTTTCCTGAAATCTCAGCAAACATCTTTTCACCCAATCTTGATGATACTTGCAGGTAATGATCACGACACCAATCCCACTTGGTTCACCAAATTTCGTTCTTCTAGGTTAAACCGTTCCTTTGCAGTAACCGTTTTCATGTTTAGGTTTCACTCTGTTTTCTCCTATATGGATACATGTACTTCAAACTCTAAATCAAACACGGTTTGTGCTAGCTCTTTGAAACTTGGCACAATAATGTTGTTCCAAGTTCTATCGCTATGGTTGGTGTCCTATTGAAGTAGCCCCAAGCAGAGACTGACGAGAATCACTTTCATGGAAAGGGGTTGCGAAGCTTCCAAAAAACTACGAGTTTCGGGAAATCTCAGCAAACATTTTTTCACAGAATCTTGATGATACTGGGAGGTAATGATCAGTACACCAATCCCACTTGGCTCACCAAATTTCGTTCTTCTAGTTAAACCGTTCCTTTGCAGTAACCGTTTTCATGTTTAGGTTTCACTCTGTTTTCTCCTATATGGATACATGTATTTGGAACTCTAAATCAAGCACGGTTTGTGCTAGCACTTTGAAACTTGGCACAATAATGTAGTTCCAAGTTCTATCGCTATGGTTTGTGTCCTATTGAAGTAGCCCCAAGCAGAGACTGACGAGAATCACTTTCATTGAAAGGGGTTGCCAAGCTTCCAAAAAACTACGAGTTTCCTGAAATCTCGGCAAACATTTTTTCACCCAATCTTGATGAAACAGGCAGGTAATGATCACGACACCAATCCCACTTGGCTCACAAATTTCGTTCTTCTAGGTTAAACCGTTCCTTTGCAGTAACCATTTTCATGTTTAGGTTTCACTCTGTTTTCTCCTATATGGATACATGTAGTTGGAACTCTAAATCAAACACGGTTTGTGCTAGCTCTTTGAAACTTG
Source organism: Urocitellus parryii (assembly GCF_045843805.1). Lineage (NCBI taxonomy): Eukaryota > Metazoa > Chordata > Mammalia > Rodentia > Sciuridae > Urocitellus > Urocitellus parryii. The sequence continues at coordinate 2,976 of NW_027553819.1, forward strand.
GCACAATAATGTAGTTCCAAGTTCTATCGCTATGGTTGGTGTCCTATTGAACTAGCCCCAAGCAGAGACTGACGAGAATCACTTTCATTGAAAGGGGTTGCCAAGCTTCCAAAAAACTACGAGTTTCCGGAAATTTCAGCAAATATTTTTTCATCAAATCTTGATGATACTGGCAGGTAATGATCACGACACCAATCCCACTTGGCTCACCAAATTTCGTTCTTCTAGGTTAAACCGTTCCTTTGCAGTAACCGTTTTCATGTTTAGGTTTCACTCTGTTTTCTCCTATATGGATACATATATTTGGAACTCTAAATCAAACACGGTTTGTGCTAGCTCTTTGAAACTTGGCACAATAATGTAGTTCCAAGTTCTATCTCTATGGTTGGTGTCCTATTGAAGTAGCCCCAAGCAGAGACTGAGGAGAATAACTTTCATTGAAAGTGGTTGCCAAGCTTCCAAAAAACTAGGAGATTCCTGAAATCTCAGCAAACATTTTTTCACCCAATCTTGATGATACTTGCAGGTAATGATCAGTACACCAATCCCACTTGGCTCACCAAATTTCGTTCTTCTAGGTTAAACCGTTCCTTTGCAGTAACCGTTTTCAGGTTTAGGTTTCACTCTGTTTTCTCCTATATGGATACATGTAGTTGGAACTCTAAATCAAACACGGTTTGTGCTAGCTCTTTGAAACTTGGCACAATAATGTAGTTCCAAGTTCTATCGCTATGGTTGGTGTCCTATTGAAGTACCCCCAAGCAGAGACTGACGAGAATCACTTTCATGGAAAGGGGTTGCCAAGCTTCCAAAAAACTACAAGTTTCCTGAAATCTCAGCAAACATTTTTTCACCCAAACTTGATGATACTTGCAGGTAATGATCAGTACACCAATCCCACTTGGCTCACCAAATTTCGTTCTTCTAGGTTAAACCGTTCCTTTGCAGTAACCGTTTTCATGTTTAGGTTTCACTCTGTTTTCTCCTATACGGATACATGTAGTTGGAACTCTAAATCAAACACGGTTTGTGCTAGCTCTTTGAAACTTGGCACAATAATGTAGTTCCATGTTCTATCGCTATGGTTTGTGTCCTATTGAAGTAGCCCCAAGCATTGACTGACAAGAATCAGTTCCATTGAAAGGGGATGCCAAGCTTCCAAAAAACTACGAGTTTCCGGAAATCTCAGCAAACATTTTTTCACCCAATCTTGATGACACTGGCAGGTAATGATCAGTATACCAATCCCACTTGGCTCACCAAATTTCGTTCTTCTAGGTTAAACCGTTCCTTTGCAGTAACCATTTTCAAGTTTAGGTTTCACTCTGTTTTCTCCTATACGGATACATGTAGTTGGAATTCTAAAGCAAACACGGTTTGTGCTAGCTCTTTGAAACTTGGCACAATAATGTAGTTCCAAGTTCTATCGCTATGGTTGGTGTCCTATTGAAGTACCCTAAGCAGAGACTGACGAGAATCACTTTCATTGAAAGGGGTTGCCAAGCTTCCAAAAAACTACGAGTTTCCTGAAATCTCAGCAAACATTTTTTCACCCAATCTTGATGATACTGGCAGGTAATGATCACGACACCAATCCCACTTGGCTCACCAAATTTCGTTCTTCTAGGTTAAACCGTTCCTTTGCACTAACCGATTTCATGTTTAGGTTTCACTCTGTTTTCTCCTATATGGATACATGTAGTTGGAACTGTAAATCAAACACGGTTTGTGCTAGCTCTTTGAAACTTGGCACAATAATTTAGTTCCAAGTTCTATCGCTATGGTTGGTGTCCTATTGAAGTAGCCCCAAGCAGAGACTGACGAGAATCACTTTCATTGAAAGGGGTTGCCAAGCTTCCAAAAACTACGAGATTCCTGAAATCTCAGCAACCATTTTTTCACCTAATCTTGATGATACAGGCAGGTAATGATCACGACACCAATCCCACTTGGCTCACCAAATTTCGTTCTTCTAGGTTAAACCGTTCATTTGCAGTAACCGTTTTCATGTTTAGGTTTCACTCTGTTTTCACCTATATGGATACATGTAGTTGGAACTCTAAATCAAACACGGTTTGTGCTAGCTCTTTGAAACTTGGCACAATAATGTAGTTCCAAGTTCTATCGCTATGGTTGGTGTCCTATTGAAGTAGCCCCAAGAAGAGACTGACGAGAATCACTTTCATTGAAAGGGGTTGCCAAGCTTCCAAAAAACTACGAGTTTCCGGAAAACTCAGCAAACATTTTTTCACCCAATCTTGATGATACTGGCGGGTAATGATCAGTACACCAATCCCACTTGGCTCACCAAATTTCGTTCTTCTAGGTTAAAACCGTTCCTTTGCAGTAACCATTTTCAAGTTTAGGTTTCACTCTGTTTTCTCCTATACGGATACATGTAGTTGGAATTCTAAAGCAAACACGGTTTTTTGCTAGCTCTTTGAAACTTGGCACAATAATGTAGTTCCAAGTTCTATCGCTATGGTTGGTGTCCTATTGAAGTACCCCAAGCAGAGACTGACGAGAATCACTTTCATTGAAAGGGGTTGCCAAGCTTCCAAAAAACTACGAGTTTCCGGAAATCTCAGCAAACATTTTTTCACCCAATCTTGATGATACTGGCAGTAATGATCAGTACACCAATCCCACTTGGCTCACCAAATTTCGTTCTTCTAGGTTAAACCGTTCCTTTGCAGTAACCGTTTTCTGTTGCAGTAATTCACTTGCAGGTCAGCATGGGAAAACAAAGAAAAAGAAGAAGCAGAGCAAGCAAAGCAGCAGCAGAAAAAAAGTCCTTTATTGTGTATAACAATCTTTTTATAGTATTGTGAACAAAAAAGGCAGCCTTCCAACATCAATAAATCAGGTCTTTCAGCTAATTAAACATAGCATACAGAAGTTTTACTTTCTCATCAGAAGTGACCCGCTTCTCATGGCTAATCTACTTTTGACCTGGAGTATGCTGAGCTCTGCTCTTTGTTTAGAACAGATAAAAATTTTTCTCAGCGCCCTCCTAGCCCATTTGGCAGAACATCCCGTTTGCAGGCAAGTTCTCCCAAGGTCAGCAAACACCTCGCGTTCAAGCATGGCTGTTGTTTCCTATCTAAACCTTGAAAAAGCCTCTCGTTTGCGAGCAGACTCTCCCAGGGACAGCAAACATCTCGTTTTCAAGCATCTCCGCTGTTACTTTATCTAAACATTGAAGGAGCCCCTCGTTTGCGAGCAAGCCCTCCCAAGGACAGCAGACACCTCGTTTGCAAGCATGTCCGCTGTTGCCTTTCTATATCTTGACAGAATATCCTGTTTGCAGGCAAACACCATCAAGGACAGTAATAGTAACGCAGTCACATCTGATTCTCTACAGTTTTCATGTTTAGGTTTCACTCTGTTTTCTCCTATATGGATACATGTATTTGGAACTCTAAATCAAACACGGTTTGTGCTAGCTCTTTGAAACTTGGCACAATAATGTAGTTCCAAGTTCTATCGGTACGGTTGGTGTCCTATTGAAGTAGCCCCAAGCAGAGACTGACGAGAATCACTTTCATTGAAAGGGGTTGCCAAGCTTCCAAAAAACTACGAGTTTCCGAAATCTCAGCAAACATTTTTTCACCCAATCTTGATCATACTGGCAGGTAATGATCAGTACACCAATCCCACTTGGCTCACCAAATGTCGTTCTTCTAGGTTAAACCGTTCCTTTGCAGTAACCGTTTTCATGTTTAGGTTTCACTCTGTTTTCTCCTATATGGATACATGTAGTTGGAACTCTAAATCAAACACGGTTTGTGCTAGCTCTTTGAAACTTGGCACAATAATGTAGTTCCAAGTTCTATCGCTATGGTTGGTTTCCTATTGAAGTAGCCCCAAGCAGAGACTGACGAGAATCACTTTCATTGAAAGGGGTTGCCAAGCTTCCAAAAAACTACGAGTTTCCTGAAATCTCAGCAAACATCTTTTCAACCAATCTTGATGATACTTGCAGGTAATGATCACGACACCAATCCCACTTGGTTCACCAAATTTCGTTCTTCTAGGATAAATCGTTCCTTTGCAGTAACCGTTTTCATGTTTAGGTTTCACTCTGTTTTCTCCTATACGGATACATGTATTTGGAACTCAAAATCAAGCACGGTTTGTGCTAGCTCTTTGAAACTTGGCACAATAATGTAGTTCCAAGTTCTATCGGTACGGTTGATGTCCTATTGAAGTAGCCCCAAGCAGAGACTGACGAGAATCACTTTCATTGAAAGGGGTTGCCAAGCTTCCAAAAAACTACGAGTTTCCGGAAATCTCAGCAAACATTTTTTCACCCAATCTTGATCATACTGGCAGGTAATGATCAGTACACCAATCCCACTTGGCTCACCAAATGTCGTTCTTCTAGGTTAAAACCGTTCCTTTGCAGTAACCGTTTTCATGTTTAGGTTTCACTCTGTTTTCTCCTATATGGATACATGTAGTTGGAACTCTAAATCAAACACGGTTTGGGCTAGCTCTTTGAAACTTGGCACAATAATGTAGTTCCAAGTTCTATCGCTATGGTTGGTGTCCTATTGAAGTAGCCCCAAGCATAGACTGACGAGAATCAATTTCATTGAAAGGGGTTGCCAAGCTTCCAAAAAACTACGAGATTCCTGAAATTTCAGCAAACATTTTTTCACCCAATCTTGATGATACTGGCAGGTAATGATCAGTATACCAATCCCACTTGGCTCACCAAATTTCGTTCTTCTAGGTTAAACCGTTCCTTTGCAGTAACCATTTTCAGGTTTAGGTTTCACTCTGTTTTCTCCTATATGGATACATGTAGTTGGAACTCTAAATCAAACACGGTTTGTGCTAGCTCTTTGAAACTTGGCACAATAATGTAGTTCCAAGTTCTATCGCTATGGTTGGTGTCCTATTGAAGTAGCCCCAAGCAGAGACTGACGAGAATCACTTTCATTGAAAGGGGTTGCCAAGCTTCCAAAAAACTACGAGTTTCCGGAAACCTCAGCAAACATTTTTTCACCCAATCTTGATGATACTGGCGGGTAATGATCAGTACACCAATCCCACTTGGCTCACCAAATTTCGTTCTTCTAGGTTAAACCGTTCCTTTGCAGTAACCATTTTCATGTTTAGGTTTCACTCTGTTTTCTCCTATACGGATACATGTAGTTGGAACTCTAAATCAAACACGGTTTGTGCTAGCTCTTTGAAACTTGGCACAATAATGTAGTTCCAAGTTCTATCGCTATGGTTGGTGTCCTATTGAAGTAGCCCCAAGCAGAGACTGACGAGAATCCCTTTCATTGAAAGGGGTTGCCAAGCTTCCAAAAAACTACGAGTTTCCTGAAATCTCAGCAAACATTTTTTCACCCAATCTTGATGATACTGGCAGTAATGATGAGTACACCAATCCCACTTGGCTCACCAAATTTCGTTCTTCTAGGTTAAACCGTTCCTTTGCAGTAACCGTTTTCATGTTTAGGTTTCACTCTGTTTTCTCCTATATGGATACATGTACTTGGAACTCTAAATCAAACACGGTTTGTGCTAGCTCTTTGAAACTTGGCACAATAATGTAGTTCCAAGTTCTATCGCTATGGTTGGTGTCCTATTGAAGTAGCCCCAAGCAGAGACTGACGAGAATCACTTTCATTGAAAGGGGTTGCCAAGCTTCCAAAAAACTACGAGTTTCCTGAAATCTCAGCAAACATTTTTTCACCCAATCTTGATGATACTGGCAGGTAATGATCACGACACCAATCCCACTTGGTTCACAAAATTCGTTCTTCTAGGATAAACCGTTCCTTTGCAGTAACCGTTTTCATGTTTAGGTTTCACTCTGTTTTCTCCTATATGGATACATGTAGTTGGAACTCTAAATCAAACACGGTTTGTGCTAGCTCTTTGAAACTTGGCACAATAATGTAGTTCCAAGTTCTATCGGTACGGTTGGTGTCCTATTGAAGTAGCCCCAAGCAGAGACTGACGAGAATCACTTTCATTGAAAGGGGTTGCCAAGCTTCCAAAAAACTACGAGTTCCCGGAAATCTAAGCAAACATTTTTTCACCCAATCTTGATGATACTTGCAGGTAATGATCACGACACCAATCCCACTTGGCTCACCAAATTTCGTTCTTCTAGGTTAAACCGTTCCTTTGCAGTAACCGTTTTCATGTTTAGGTTTCACTCTGTATTCTCCTATATGGATACATGTAGTTGGAACTCTAAATCAAACATGGTTTGTGCTAGCTCTTTGAAACTTGGCACAATAATGTAGTTCCAAGTTCTATCGCTATGGTTGGTGTCCTATTGAAGTAGCCCCAAGCAGAGACTGACGAGAATCACTTTCATTGAAAGGGGTTGCCAAGCTTCCAAAAAACTACGAGATTCCTGAAATCTCAGCAAACATTTTTTCACCCAAACTTGATGATACTGGCAGGTAATGATCAGTACACCAATCCCACTTGGCTCACCAAATTTCGTTCTTCTAGGTTAAACCGTTCCTTTGCAGTAACCGTTTTCATGTTTAGGTTTCACTCTGTTTTCTCCTATATGGATACATGTACTTCGAACTCTAAATCAAACACGGTTTGTGCTAGCTCTTTGAAACTTGGCACAATAATGTAGTTCCAAGTTCTATCGCTATGGTTGGTGTCCTATTGAAGTAGCCCCAAGCAGAGACTGACGAGAATCACTTTCATGGAAAGGGGTTGCCAAGCTTCCAAAAACCTACGAGTTTCCTGAAATGTCAGCAAACATTTTTTCACCCAAACTTGATGATACTTGCAGGTAATGATCACGACACCAATCCCACTTGGCTCACCAAATTTCGTTCTTCTAGGTTAAACCGTTCCTTTGCAGTAACCGTTTTCATGTTTAGGTTTCACTCTGTTTTCTCCTATACGGATACATGTAGTTGGAACTCTAAATCAAACACGGTTTGTGCTAGCTCTTTGAAACTTGGCACAATAATGTAGTTCCAAGTTCTATCGCTATGGTTTGTGTCCTATTGAAGTAGCCCCAAGCAGAGACTGACGAGAATCACTTTCATTGAAAGGGGTTGCCAAGCTTCCAAAAAACTACGAGTTTCCGGAAATCTCAGCAAACATTTTTACACCCAATCTTGATGATACTGGCGGGTAATGATCAGTACACCAATCCCACTTGGCTCACCAAATTTCGTTCTTCTAGGTTAAACCGTTCCTTTGCAGTAACCATTTTCATGTTTAGGTTTCACTCTGTTTTCTCCTATATGGATACATGTAGTTGGAACTCTAAATCAAACACGGTTTGTGCTAGCTCTTTGAAACTTGGCACAATAATTTAGTTCCAAGTTCTATCGCTATGGTTGGTGTCCTATTGACGTAGCCCCAAGCAGAGACTGACGAGAATCACTTTCATTGAAAGGGGTTGCCAAGCTTCCAAAAAACTACGAGATTCCTGAAATCTCAGCAAACATTTTTTCACCCAATCTTGATGATACAGGCAGGTAATGATCACGACACCAATCCCACTTGGCTCACCAAATTTCGTTCTTCTAGGTTAAACCGTTCCTTTGCAGTAACCGTTTTCATGTTTAGGTTTCACTGTGTTTTCTCCTATATGGATACATGTATTTGGAACTCTAAATCAAACACGGTTTGTGCTAGCTCTTTGAAACTTGGCACAATAATGTAGTTCCAAGTTCTATCGCAATGGTTGGTGTCCTATTGAAGTAGCCCCAAGCAGAGACTGACGAGAATCACTTTCATTGAAAGGGGTTGCCAAGCTTCCAAAAAACTACGAGTTTCCGGAAACCTCAGCAAACATTTTTTCACCCAAAATTGATGATACTGGCGGGTAATGATCAGTACATCAATCCCACTTGGCTCACCAAATTTCGTTCTTCTAGGTTAAACCGTTCCTTTGCAGTAACCATTTTCATGTTTAGGTTTCACTCTGTTTTCTCCTATACGGATACATGTAGTTGGAATTCTAAAGCAAACACGGTTTGTGCTAGCTCTTTGAAACTTGACACAATAATGTAGTTCCAAGTTCTATCGCTATGGTTGGTGTCCTATTGAAGTAGCCCCAAGCAGAGACTGACGAGAATCACTTTCATTGAAAGGGGTTGCCAAGCTTCCAAAAAACTACGAGTTTCCGGAAATCTCAGCAAACTTTTTTTCACCCAATCTTGATGATACTGACAGTAATGATGAGTACACCAATCCCACTTGGCTCACCAAATTTCGTTCTTCTAGGTTAAACCGTTCCTTTGCAGTAACCTTTTTCATGTTTAGGTTTCACTCTGTTTTCTCCTATATGGATACATGTACTTGGAACTCTAAATCAAACACGGTTTGTGCTAGCTCTTTGAAACTTGGCACAATAATGTAGTTCCAAGTTCTTTCGCTATGGTTGGTGTCCTATTGAAGTAGCCCCAAGCAGAGACTGACGAGAATCACTTTCATTGAAAGGGGTTGCCAAGCTTCCAAAAAACTACGAGTTTCCTGAAATCTCAGCAAACATTGTTTCACCCAATCTTGATGATACTGGCAGGTAATGATCAGTACACCAATCCCACTTGGCTCACCAAATTTCGTTCTTCTAGGTTAAACCGTTCCTTTGCAGTAACCGTTTTCTGTTGCAGTAATTCACTTGCAGGTCAGCATGGGAAAACAAAGAAAAAGAAGAAGCAGAGCAAGCAAAGCAGCAGCAGAAAAAAAAGTCCTTTATTGTGTATAAGCAATCTTTTTATAGTATTGTGAACAAAAAAGGCAGCCTTCCAACGTCAATAAATCAGGTCTTTCAGCTAATTAAACATAGCATACAGAAGTTTTACTTTCTCATCAGAAGTGACCCGCTTCTCATGGCTAATCTACTTTTGACCTGGAGTATGCTGAGCTCTGCTCTTTGTTTAGAACAGATAAAAATTTTTCTCAGCGCCCTCCTAGCCCATTTGGCAGAACATCCCGTTTGCAGGCAAGTTCTCCCAAGGTCAGCAAACACCTCGCGTTCAAGCATGGCTGTTGTTACCTATCTAAACCTTGAAAAAGCCTCTCGTTTGCGAGCAGACTCTCCCAGGGACAGCAAACATCTCGTTTTCAAGCATCTCCGCTGTTACTTTATCTAAACATTGAAGGAGCCCCTCGTTTGCGAGCAAGCCCTCCCAAGGACAGCAGACACCTCGTTTGCAAGCATGTCCGCTGTTGCCTTTCTATATCTTGACAGAATATCCTGTTTGCAGGCAAACACCATCAAGGACAGTAATAGTAACGCAGTCACATCTGATTCTCTACAGTTTTCATGTTTAGGTTTCACTCTGTATTCTCCTATATGGATACATGTAGTTGGAACTCTAAATCAAACACGGTTTGGGCTAGCTCTTTGAAACTTGGCACAATAATGTAGTTCCAAGTTCTATCGCTATGGTTGGTGTCCTATTGAAGTAGCCCCAAGCACAGACTGACGAGAATCACTTTCATTGAAAGGGGTTGCCAAGCTTCCAAAAAACTACGAGTTTCCTGAAATCTCAGCAAACATTTTTTCACCCAATCTTGATGATACAGGCAGGTAATGATCACGACACCAATCCCACTTGGCTCACCAAATTTCGTTCTTCTAGGTTAAACCGTTCCTTTGCAGTAACCGTTTTCATGTTTAGGTTTCACTCTGTTTTCTCCTATATGGATACATGTAGTTGGAACTCTAAATCAAACACGGTTTGTGCTAGCTCTTTGAAACTTGGCACAATAATGTAGTTCCAAGTTCTATCGCTATGGTTGGTGTCCTATTGAAGTAGCCCCAAGCAGAGACTGACGAGAATCACTTTCATTGAAAGGGGTTGCCAAGCTTCCAAAAAACTATGAGTTTCTGGAAATCTCAGAAAACATTTTTACACCCAATCTTGATGATACTGGCGGGTAATGATCAGTACACCAATCCCACTTGGCTCACCAAATTTCGTTCTTCTAGGTTAAACCGTTCCTTTGCAGTAACCATTTTCATGTTTAGGTTTCACTCTGTTTTCTCCTATACGGATACATGTAGTTGGAACTCTAAATCAAACACGGTTTGTGCTAGCTCTTTGAAACTTGGCACAATAATGTAGTTCCAAGTTCTATCGCTATGGTTGGTGTCCTATTGAAGTAGCCCCAAGCAGAGACTGACGAGAATCACTTTCATTGAAAGGGGTTGCCAAGCTTCCAAAAAACTACGAGTTTCCGGAAATCTCAGCAAACATTTTTTCACCCAATCTTGATGATACTGGCAGTAATGATGAGTACACCAATCCCACTTGGCTCACCAAATTTCGTTCTTCTAGGTTAAACCGTTCCTTTGCAGTAACCGTTTTCATGTTTAGGTTTCACTCTGTTTTCTCCTATATGGATACATGTACTTGGAACTCTAAATCAAACACGGTTTGTGCTAGCTCTTTGAAACTTGGCACAATAATGTAGTTCCAAGTTCTATCGCTATGGTTGGTGTCCTATTGAAGTAGCCCCAAGCAGAGACTGACGAGAATCACTTTCATTGAAAGGGGTTGCCAAGCTTCCAAAAAACTACGAGTTTCCTGAAATCTCAGCAAACATTTTTTCACCCAATCTTGATGATACTGGCAGGTAATGATCACGACACCAATCCCACTTGGTTCACAAAATTTCGTTCTTCTAGGATAAACCGTTCCTTTGCAGTAACCGTTTTCATGTTTAGGTTTCACTCTGTTTTCTCCTATATGGATACATGTAGTTGGAACTCTAAATCAAACACGGTTTGTGCTAGCTCTTTGAAACTTGGCACAATAATGTAGTTCCAAGTTCTATCGGTACGGTTGGTGTCCTATTGAAGTAGCCCCAAGCAGAGACTGACGAGAATCACTTTCATTGAAAGGGGTTGCCAAGTTTCCAAAAAACTACGAGTTCCCGGAAATCTAAGCAAACATTTTTTCACCCAATCTTGATGATACTTGGAGGTAATGATCACGACACCAATCCCACTTGGCTCACCAAATTTCGTTCTTCTAGGTTAAACCGTTCGATTGCAGTACCGTTTTCATGTTTAGGTTTCACTCTGTTTTCTCCTATATGGATACATGTAGTTGGAACTCTAAATCAAACACGGTTTGTGCTAGCTCTTTGAAACTTGGCACAATAATGTAGTTCCAAGTTCTATCGCTATGGTTGGTGTCCTATTGAAGTAGCCCCAAGCAGAGACTGACGAGAATCACTTTCATTGAAAGGGGTTGCCAAGCTTCCAAAAAACTACGAGATTCCTGAAATCTCAGCAAACATTTTTTCACCCAAACTTGATGATACTGGCAGGTAATGATCAGTACACCAATCCCACTTGGCTCACCAAATTTCGTTCTTCTAGGTTAAACCGTTCCTTTGCAGTAACCGTTTTCATGTTTAGGTTTCACTCTGTTTTCTCCTATATGGATACATGTAGTTGGAACTCTAAATCAAACACGGTTTGTGCTAGCTCTTTGAAACTTGGCACAATAATGTAGTTCCAAGTTCTATCGCTATGGTTGGTGTCCTATTGAAGTAGCCCCAAGCAGAGACTGACGAGAATCACTTTCATTGAAAGGGGTTGCCAAGCTTCCAAAAAACTACGAGATTCCTGAAATCTCAGCAAACATTGTTTCACCCAATCTTGATGATACTGGCAGGTAATGATCAGTACACCAATCCCACTTGGCTCACCAAATTTCGTTCTTCTAGGTTAAACCGTTCCTTTGCAGTAACCGTTTTCATGTTTAGGTTTCACTCTGTATTCTCCTATATGGATACATGTAGTTGGAACTCTAAATCAAACACGGTTTGTGCTAGCTCTTTGAAACTTGGCACAATAATGTAGTTCCAAGTTCTATCGCTATGGTTGGTGTCCTATTGAAGTAGCCCCAAGCAGAGACTGACGAGAATCACTTTCATTGAAAGGGGTTGCCAAGCTTCCAAAAAACTACGAGATTCCTGAAATCTCAGCAAACATTTTTTCACCCAAACTTGATGATACTGGCAGGTAATGATCAGTACACCAATCCCACTTGGCTCACCAAATTTCGTTCTTCTAGGTTAAACCGTTCCTTTGCAGTAACCGTTTTCATGTTTAGGTTTCACTCTGTTTTCTCCTATATGGATACATGTACTTCGAACTCTAAATCAAACACGGTTTGTGCTAGCTCTTTGAAACTTGGCACAATAATGTAGTTCCAAGTTCTATCGCTATGGTTGGTGTCCTATTTAAGTAGCCCCAAGCAGAGACTGACGAGAATCACTTTCATGGAAAGGGGTTGCCAAGCTTCCAAAAACCTACGAGTTTCCTGAAATGTCAGCAAACATTTTTTCACCCAAACTTGATGATACTTGCAGGTAATGATCACGACACCAATCCCACTTGGCTCACCAAATTTCGTTCTTCTAGGTTAAACCGTTCCTTTGCAGTAACCGTTTTCATGTTTAGGTTTCACTCTGTTTTCTCCTATACGGATACATGTAGTTGGAACTCTAAATCAAACACGGTTTGTGCTAGCTCTTTGAAACTTGGCACAATAATGTAGTTCCAAGTTCTATCGCTATGGTTTGTGTCCTATTGAAGTAGCCCCAAGCAGAGACTGACGAGAATCACTTTCATTGAAAGGGGTTGCCAAGCTTCCAAAAAACTACGAGTTTCCGGAAATCTCAGCAAACATTTTTTCACCCAATCTTGATGATACTGGCGGGTAATGATCAGTACACCAATCCCACTTGGCTCACCAAATTTCGTTCTTCTAGGTTAAACCGTTCCTTTGCAGTAACCATTTTCATGTTTAGGTTTCACTCTGTTTTCTCCTATATGGATACATGTAGTTGGAACTCTAAATCAAACACGGTTTGTGCTAGCTCTTTGAAACTTGGCACAATAATTTAGTTCCAAGTTCTATCGCTATGGTTGGTGTCCTATTGACGTAGCCCCAAGCAGAGACTGACGAGAATCACTTTCATTGAAAGGGGTTGCCAAGCTTCCAAAAAACTACGAGATTCCTGAAATCTCAGCAAACATTTTTTCACCCAATCTTGATGATACAGGCAGGTAATGATCACGACACCAATCCCACTTGGCTCACCAAATTTCGTTCTTCTAGGTTAAACCGTTCCTTTGCAGTAACCGTTTTCATGTTTAGGTTTCACTCTGTTTTCTCCTATATGGATACATGTATTTGGAACTCTAAATCAAACACGGTTTGTGCTAGCTCTTTGAAACTTGGCACAATAATGTAGTTCCAAGTTCTATCGCAATGGTTGGTGTCCTATTGAAGTAGCCCCAAGCAGAGACTGACGAGAATCACTTTCATTGAAAGGGGTTGCCAAGCTTCCAAAAAACTACGAGTTTCCGGAAACCTCAGCAAACATTTTTTCACCCAAAATTGATGATACTGGCGGGTAATGATCAGTACATCAATCCCACTTGGCTCACCAAATTTCGTTCTTCTAGGTTAAACCGTTCCTTTGCAGTAACCATTTTCATGTTTAGGTTTCACTCTGTTTTCTCCTATACGGATACATGTAGTTGGAATTCTAAAGCAAACACGGTTTGTGCTAGCTCTTTGAAACTTGGCACAATAATGTAGTTCCAAGTTCTATCGCTATGGTTGGTGTCCTATTGAAGTAGCCCCAAGCAGAGACTGACGAGAATCACTTTCATTGAAAGGGGTTGCCAAGCTTCCAAAAAACTACGAGTTTCCGGAAATCTCAGCAAACTTTTTTTCACCCAATCTTGATGATACTGACAGTAATGATGAGTACACCAATCCCACTTGGCTCACCAAATTTCGTTCTTCTAGGTTAAACCGTTCCTTTGCAGTAACCTTTTTCATGTTTAGGTTTCACTCTGTTTTCTCCTATATGGATACATGTACTTGGAACTCTAAATCAAACACGGTTTGTGCTAGCTCTTTGAAACTTGGCACAATAATGTAGTTCAAAGTTCTATCGCTATGGTTGGTGTCCTATTGAAGTAGCCCCAAGCAGAGACTGACGAGAATCACTTTCATTGAAAGGGGTTGCCAAGCTTCCAAAAAACTACGAGTTTCCGGAAATCTCGGCAAACATTTTTTCACCCAATCTTGATGATACTGGCAGGTAATGATCAGTACACCAATCCCACTTGGCTCACCAAATTTCGTTCTTCTAGGTTAAACCGTTCCTTTGCAGTAACCGTTTTCTGTTGCAGTAATTCACTTGCAGGTCAGCATGGGAAAACAAAGAAAAAGAAGAAGCAGAGCAAGCAAAGCAGCAGCAGAAAAAAAGTCCTTTATTGTGTATAAGCAATCTTTTTATAGTATTGTGAACAAAAAAGGCAGCCTTCCAACGTCAATAAATCAGGTCTTTCAGCTAATTAAACATAGCATACAGAAGTTTTACTTTCTCATCAGAAGTGACCCGCTTCTCATGGCTAATCTACTTTTGACCTGGAGTATGCTGAGCTCTGCTCTTTGTTTAGAACAGATAAAAATTTTTCTCAGCGCCCTCCTAGCCCATTTGGCAGAACATCCCGTTTGCAGGCAAGTTCTCCCAAGGTCAGCAAACACCTCGCGTTCAAGCATGGCTGTTGTTACCTATCTAAACCTTGAAAAAGCCTCTCGTTTGCGAGCAGACTCTCCCAGGGACAGCAAACATCTCGTTTTCAAGCATCTCCGCTGTTACTTTATCTAAACATTGAAGGAGCCCCTCGTTTGCGAGCAAGCCCTCCCAAGGACAGCAGACACCTCGTTTGCAAGCATGTCCGCTGTTGCCTTTCTATATCTTGACAGAATATCCTGTTTTCAGGCAAACACCATCAAGGACAGTAATAGTAACGCAGTCACATCTGATTCTCTACAGTTTTCATGTTTAGGTTTCACTCTGTATTCTCCTATATGGATACATGTAGTTGGAACTCTAAATCAAACACGGTTTGGGCTAGCTCTTTGAAACTTGGCACAATAATGTAGTTCCAAGTTCTATCGCTATGGTTGGTGTCCTATTGAAGTAGCCCCAAGCACAGACTGACGAGAATCACTTTCATTGAAAGGGGTTGCCAAGCTTCCAAAAAACTACGAGTTTCCTGAAATCTCAGCAAACATTTTTTCACCCAATCTTGATGATACAGGCAGGTAATGATCACGACACCAATCCCACTTGGCTCACCAAATTTCGTTCTTCTAGGTTAAACCGTTCCTTTGCAGTAACCGTTTTCATGTTTAGGTTTCACTCTGTTTTCTCCTATATGGATACATGTAGTTGGAACTCTAAATCAAACACGGTTTGTGCTAGCTCTTTGAAACTTGGCCCAATAATGTAGTTCCAAGTTCTATCGCTATGGTTGGTGTCCTATTGAAGTAGCCCCAAGCAGAGACTGACGAGAATCACTTTCATTGAAAGGGGTTGCCAAGCTTCCAAAAAACTATGAGTTTCTGGAAATCTCAGAAAACATTTTTACACCCAATCTTGATGATACTGGCGGGTAATGATCAGTACACCAATCCCACTTAGCTCACCAAATTTCGTTCTTCTAGGTTAAACCGTTCCTTTGCAGTAACCATTTTCATGTTTAGGTTTCACTCTGTTTTCTCCTATACGGATACATGTAATTGGAACTCTAAATCAAACACGGTTTGTGCTAGCTCTTTGAAACTTGGCACAATAATGTAGTTCCAAGTTCTATCGCTATGGTTGGTGTCCTATTGAAGTAGCCCCAAGCAGAGACTGACGAGAATCACTTTCATTGAAAGGGGTTGCCAAGCTTCCAAAAAACTACGAGTTTCCTGAAATCTCAGCAAACATTTTTTCACCCAATCTTGATGATACTGGCAGTAATGATGAGTACACCAATCCCACTTGGCTCACCAAATTTCGTTCTTCTAGGTTAAACCGTTCCTTTGCAGTAACCGTTTTCATGTTTAGGTTTCACTCTGTTTTCTCCTATATGGATACATGTACTTGGAACTCTAAATCAAACACGGTTTGTGCTAGCTCTTTGAAACTTGGCACAATAATGTAGTTCCAAGTTCTATCGCTATGGTTGGTGTCCTATTGAAGTAGCCCCAAGCAGAGACTGACGAGAATCACTTTCATTGAAAGGGGTTGCCAAGCTTCCAAAAAACTGCGAGATTCCTGAAATCTCAGCAAACATTTTTTCACCCAAACTTGATGATACTGGCAGGTAATGATCAGTACACCAATCCCACTTGGCTCACCAAATTTCGTTCTTCTAGGTTAAACCGTTCCTTTGCAGTAACCGTTTTCATGTTTAGGTTTCACTCTGTTTTCTCCTATATGGATACATGTAGTTGGAACTCTAAATCAAACACGGTTTGTGCTAGCTCTTTGAAACTTGGCACAATAATGTAGTTCCAAGTTCTATCGCTATGGTTGGTGTCCTATTGAAGTAGCCCCAAGCAGAGACTGACGAGAATCACTTTCATTGAAAGGGGTTGCCAAGCTTCCAAAAAACTACGAGATTCCTGAAATCTCAGCAAATATTTTTTCACCCAATCTTGATGATACAGGCAGGTAATGATCACGACACCAATCCCACTTGGCTCACCAAATTTCGTTCTTCTAGGTTAAACCGTTCCTTTGCAGTAACCGTTTTCATGTTTAGGTTTCACTCTGTTTTCTCCTATATGGATACATGTACTTCGAACTCTAAATCAAACACGGTTTGTGCTAGCTCTTTGAAACTTGGCACAATAATGTAGTTCCAAGTTCTATCGCAATGGTTGGTGTCCTATTGAAGTAGCCCCAAGCAGAGACTGACGAGAATCACTTTCATTGAAAGGGGTTGCCAAGCTTCCAAAAAACTACGAGTTTCCGGAAACCTCAGCAAACATTTTTTCACCCAAAATTGATGATACTGGCGGGTAATGATCAGTACACCAATCCCACTTGGCTCACCAAATTTCGTTCTTCTAGGTTAAACCGTTCCTTTGCAGTAACCATTTTCATGTTTAGGTTTCACTCTGTTTTCTCCTATACGGATACATGTAGTTGGAATTCTAAAGCAAACACGGTTTGTGCTAGCTCTTTGAAACTTGGCACAATAATGTAGTTCCAAGTTCTATCGCTATGGTTGGTGTCCTATTGAAGTAGCCCCAAGCAGAGACTGACGAGAATCACTTTCATTGAATGGGGTTGCCAAGCTTCCAAAAAACTACGAGTTTCCGGAAATCTCAGCAAACTTTTTTTCACCCAATCTTGATGATACTGGCAGTAATGATGAGTACACCAATCCCACTTGGCTCACCAAATTTCGTTCTTCTAGGTTAAACCGTTCCTTTGCAGTAACCTTTTTCATGTTTAGGTTTCACTCTGTTTTCTCCTATATGGATACATGTACTTGGAACTCTAAATCAAACACGGTTTGTGCTAGCTCTTTTAAACTTGGCACAATAATGTAGTTCCAAGTTCTATCGCTATGGTTGGTGTCCTATTGAAGTAGCCCCAAGCAGAGACTGACGAGAATCACTTTCATTGAAAGGGGTTGCCAAGCTTCCAAAAAACCACGAGTTTCCGGAAATCTCGGCAAACATTTTTTCACCCAATCTTGATGATACTGGCAGGTAATGATCAGTACACCAATCCCACTTGGCTCACCAAATTTCGTTCTTCTAGGTTAAACCGTTTCTTTGCAGTAACCGTTTTCTGTTGCAGTAATTCACTTGCAGGTCAGCATGGGAAAACAAAGAAAAAGAAGAAGCAGAGCAAGCAAAGCAGCAGCAGAAAAAAAGTCCTTTATTGTGTATAAGCAATCTTTTTATAGTATTGTGAACAAAAAAGGCAGCCTTCCAACATCAATAAATCAGGTCTTTCAGCTAATTAAACATAGCATACAGAAGTTTTACTTTCTCATCAGAAGTGACCCGCTTCTCATGGCTAATCTACTTTTGACCTGGAGTATTCTGAGCTCTGCTCTTTGTTTAGAACAGATAAAAATTTTTCTCAGCGCCCTCCTAGCCCATTTGGCAGAACATCCCGTTTGCAGGCAAGTTCTCCCAAGGTCAGCAAACACCTCGCGTTCAAGCATGGCTGTTGTTACCTATCTAAACCTTGAAAAAGCCTCTCGTTTGCGAGCAGACTCTCCCAGGGACAGCAAACATCTCGTTTTCAAGCATCTCCGCTGTTACTTTATCTAAACATTGAAGGAGCCCCTCGTTTGCGAGCAAGCCCTCCCAAGGACAGCAGACACCTCGTTTGCAAGCATGTCCGCTGTTGCCTTTCTATATCTTGACAGAATATCCTGTTTGCAGGCAAACACCATCAAGGACAGTAATAGTAACGCAGTCACATCTGATTCTCTACAGTTTTCATGTTTAGGTTTCACTCTGTATTCTCCTATATGGATACATGTAGTTGGAACTCTAAATCAAACACGGTTTGGGCTAGCTCTTTGAAACTTGGCACAATAATGTAGTTCCAAGTTCTATCGCTATGGTTGGTGTCCCATTGAAGTAGCCCCAAGCACAGACTGACGAGAATCACTTTCATTGAAAGGGGTTGCCAAGCTTCCAAAAAACTACGAGTTTCCTGAAATCTCAGCAAACATTTTTTCACCCAATCTTGATGATACAGGCAGGTAATGATCACGACACCAATCCCACTTGGCTCACCAAATTTCGTTCTTCTAGGTTAAACCGTTCCTTTGCAGTAACCGTTTTCATGTTTAGGTTTCACTCTGTTTTCTCCTATATGGATACATGTAGTTGGAACTCTAAATCAAACACGGTTTGTGCTAGCTCTTTGAAACTTGGCACAATAATGTAGTTCCAAGTTCTATTGCTATGGTTGGTGTCCTATTGAAGTAGCCCCAAGCAGAGACTGACGAGAATCACTTTCATTGAAAGGGGTTGCCAAGCTTCCAAAAAACTATGAGTTTCTGGAAATCTCAGAAAACATTTTTACACCCAATCTTGATGATACTGGCGGGTAATGATCAGTACACCAATCCCACTTGGCTCACCAAATTTCGTTCTTCTAGGTTAAACCGTTCCTTTGCAGTAACCATTTTCATGTTTAGGTTTCACTCTGTTTTCTCCTATACGGATACATGTAGTTGGAACTCTAAATCAAACACGGTTTGTGCTAGCTCTTTGAAACTTGGCACAATAATGTAGTTCCAAGTTCTATCGCTATGGTTGGTGTCCTATTGAAGTAGCCCCAAGCAGAGACTGACGAGAATCACTTTCATTGAAAGGGGTTGCCAAGCTTCCAAAAAACTACGAGTTCCCGGAAATCTAAGCAAACATTTTTTCACCCAATCTTGATGATACTTGCAGGTAATGATCACGACACCAATCCCACTTGGCTCACCAAATTTCGTTCTTCTAGGTTAAACCGTTCGATTGCAGTACCGTTTTCATGTTTAGGTTTCACTCTGTTTTCTCCTATATGGATACATGTAGTTGGAACTCTAAATCAAACACGGTTTGTGCTAGCTCTTTGAAACTTGGCACAATAATGTAGTTCCAAGTTCTATCGCTATGGTTGGTGTCCTATAGAAGTAGCCCCAAGCAGAGACTGATGAGAATCACTTTCATTGAAAGGGGTTGCCAAGCTTCCAAAAAACGACGAGATTCCTGAAATCTCAGCAAACATTTTTTGACCCAAACTTGATGATACTGGCAGGTAATGATCAGTACACCAATCCCACTTGGCTCACCAAATTTCGTTCTTCTAGGTTAAACCGTTCCTTTGCAGTAACCGTTTTCATGTTTAGGTTTCACTCTTTTTTCTCCTATACGGATACATGTAGTTGGAACTCTAAATCAAACACGGTTTGTGCTAGCTCTTTGAAACTTGGCACAATAATGTAGTTCCATGTTCTATCGCTATGGTTTGTGTCCTATTGAAGTAGCCCCAAGCATAGACTGACAAGAATCAGTTTCATTGAAAGGGGTTGCCAAGCTTCCAAAAAACTACGAGTTTCCGGAAATCTCAGCAAACATTTTTTCACCCAATCTTGATGATACTGGCAGGTAATGATCAGTACACCAATCCCACTTGGCTCACCAAATTTCGTTCTTCTAGGTTAAACCGTTCCTTTGCAGTAACCATTTTCAAGTTTAGGTTTCACTCTGTTTTCTCCTATATGGATACATGTATTTGGAACTCAAAATCAAGCACGGTTTGTGCTAGCTCTTTGAAACTTGGAACAATAAATTAGTTCCAAGTTCTATCGCTATGGTTGGTGTCCTATTGAAGTAGCCCCAAGCAGAGACTGACGAGAATCACTTTCATTGAAAGGGGTTGCCAAGCTTCCAAAAAACTACGAGATTCCTGAAATCTCAGCAAACATTTTTTCACCCAAACTTGATGATACTGGAAGGTAATGATCAGTACAAAAATCCCACTTGGCTCACCAAATTTCGTTCTTCTAGGTTAAACCGTTCCTTTGCAGTAACCGTTTTCATGTTTAGGTTTCACTCTGTTTTCTCCTATATGGATACATGTAGTTGGAACTCTAAATCAAACACGGTTTGTGCTAGCTCTTTGAAACTTGGCACAATAATTTAGTTCCAAGTTCTATCGGTACGGTTGGTGTCCTATTGAAGTAGCCCCAAGCAGAGACTGACGAGAATCACTTTCATTGAAAGGGGTTGCCAAGCTTCCAAAAAACTACGAGTTTCCGGAAATCTCAGCAAACATTTTTTCACCCAATCTTGATCATACTGGCAGGTAATGATCAGTACACCAATCCCACTTGGCTCACCAAATGTCGTTCTTCCAGGTTAAACCGTTCCTTTGCAGTAACCGTATTCATGTTTAGGTTTCACTCTGTTTTCTCCTATATGGATACATGTAGTTGGAACTCTAAATCAAACACGGTTTGGGCTAGCTCTTTGAAACTTGGCACAATAATGTAGTTCCAAGTTCTATCGCTATGGTTGGTGTCCTATTGAAGTAGCCCCAAGCAGAGACTGACGAGAATCACTTTCATTGAAAGGGGTTGCCAAGCTTCCAAAAAACTACGAGTTTCCTGAAATCTCAGCAAACATTTTTTCACCCAATCTTGATGATACAGGCAGGTAATGATCACGACACCAATCCCACTTGGCTCACCAAATTTCGTTCTTCTAGGTTAAACCGTTCCTTTTGCAGTAACCGTTTTCATGTTTAGGTTTCACTCTGTTTTCTCCTATATGGATACATGTAGTTGGAACTCTAAATCAAACACGGTTTGTGCTAGCTCTTTGAAACTTGGCACAATAATGTAGTTCCAAGTTCTATCGCTATGGTTGGTGTCCTATTGAAGTAGCCCCAAGCAGAGACTGACGAGAATCACTTTCATTGAAAGGGGTTGCCAAGCTTCCAAAAAACTACGAGTTTCCGGAAATCTCAGCAAACATTTTTACACCCAATCTTGATGATACTGGCGGGTAATGATCAGTACACCAATCCCACTTGGCTCACCAAATTTCGTTCTTCTAGGTTAAACCATTCCTTTGCAGTAACCATTTTCATGTTTAGGTTTCACTCTGTTTTCTCCTATACGGATACATGTAGTTGGAATTCTAAAGCAAACACGGTTTGTGCTAGCTCTTTGAAACTTGGCACAATAATGTAGTTCCAAGTTCTATCGCTATGGTTGGTGTCCTATTGAAGTAGCCCAAGCAGAGACTGACGAGAATCACTTTCATTGAAAGGGGTTGCCAAGCTTCCAAAAAACTACGAGTTTCCGGAAATCTCAGCAAACATTTTTTCACCCAATCTTGATGATACTGGCAGTAATGATGAGTACACCAATCCCACTTGCCTCACCAAATTTCGTTCTTCTAGGTTAAACCATTCCTTTGCAGTAACCGTTTTCATGTTTAGGTTTCACTCTGTTTTCTCCTATATGGATACATGTACTTTGGAACTCTAAATCAAACACGGTTTGTGCTAGCTCTTTGAAACTTGGCACAATAATGTAGTTCCAAGTTCTATCGCTGTGGTTGGTGTCCTATTGAAGTAGCCCCAAGCAGAGACTGACGAGAATCACTTTCATTGAAAGGGGTTGCCAAGCTTCCAAAAAACTACGAGTTTCCGGAAATCTCGGCAAACATTTTTTCACCCAATCTTGATGATACTGGCAGGTAATGATCAGTACACCAATCCCACTTGGCTCACCAAATTTCGTTCTTCTAGGTTAAACCGTTCCTTTGCAGTAACCGTTTTCTGTTGCAGTAATTCACTTGCAGGTCAGCATGGGAAAACAAAGAAAAAGAAGAAGCAGAGCAAGCAAAGCAGCAGCAGAAAAAAAGTCCTTTATTGTGTATAAGCAATCTTTTTATAGTATTGTGAACAAAAAAGGCAGCCTTCCAACATCAATAAATCAGGTCTTTCAGCTAATTAAACATAGCATACAGAAGTTTTACTTTCTCATCAGAAGTGACCCGCTTCTCATGGCTAATCTACTTTTGACCTGGAGTATGCTGAGCTCTGCTCTTTGTTTAGAACAGATAAAAATTTTTCTCAGCGCCCTCCTAGCCCATTTGGCAGAACATCCCGTTTGCAGGCAAGTTCTCCCTAGGTCAGCAAACACCTCGCGTTCAAGCATGGCTGTTGTTACCTATCTAAACCTTGAAAAAGCCTCTCGTTTGCGAGCAGACTCTCCCAGGGACAGCAAACATCTCGTTTTCAAGCATCTCCGCTGTTACTTTATCTAAACATTGAAGGAGCCCCTCGTTTGCGAGCAAGCCCACCCAAGGACAGCAGACACCTCGTTTGCAAGCATGTCCGCTGTTGCCTTTCTATATCTTGACAGAATATCCTGTTTGCAGGCAAACACCATCAAGGACAGTAATAGTAACGCAGTCACATCTGATTCTCTACAGTTTTCATGTTTAGGTTTCACTCTGTTTTCTCCTTATATGGATACATGTATTTGGAACTCTAAATCAAACACGGTTTGTGCTAGCTCTTTGAAACTTGGCACAATAATGTAGTTCCAAGTTCTATCGGTACGGTTGGTGTCCTATTGAAGTAGCCCCAAGCAGAGACTGACGAGAATCACTTTCATTGAAAGGGGTTGCCAAGCTTCCAAAAAACTACGAGTTTCCGGAAATCTCAGCAAACATTTTTTCACCCAATCTTGATCATACTGGCAGGTAATGATCAGTACACCAATCCCACTTGGATCACCAAATGTCGTTCTTCTAGGTTAAACCGTTCCTTTGCAGTAACCGTTTTCATGTTTAGGTTTCACTCTGTTTTCTCCTATACGGATACATGTATTTGGAACTCAAAATCAAGCACGGTTTGTGCTAGCTCTTTGAAACTTGGCACAATAATGTAGTTCCAAGTTCTATCGGTACGGTTGGTGTCCTATTGAAGTAGCCCCAAGCAGAGACTGAGGAGAATCACTTTCATTGAAAGGGGTTGCCAAGCTTCCAAAAAACTACGAGTTTCCTGAAATCTCAGCAAACATCTTTTCACCCAATCTTGATGATACTTGCAGGTAATGATCACGACACCAATCCCACTTGGTTCAATAAAATTTCGTTCTTCTAGGATAAACCGTTCCTTTGCAGTAACCGTTTTCATGTTTAGGTTTCACTCTGTTTTCTCCTATACGGATACATGTATTTGGAACTCAAAATCAAGCACGGTTTGTGCTAGCTCTTTGAATCTTTGCACAATAATGGAGTTCCAAGTTCTATCGCTACGGTTGGTGTCCTATTGAAGTAGACCCAAGCAGAGACTGACGAGGATCACTTTCATTGAAAGGGGTTGCCAAGCTTCCAAAAAACTACGAGTTTCCTGAAATCTCACCAAACATTTTTTCACCCAATCTTGATGATACTGGCAGGTAATGATCAGTACACCAATCCCACTTGGCTCACCAAATTTTGTTCTTCTAGATTATTCCGTTTGTTTGCAGTAACCGTTTTCATGTTTAGGTTTCACTCTGTTTCTCCTATATGGATACATGTGTTTGAAACTCAAAATCAAGCACGGTTTGAGCTAGCTCTTTGAAACTTGGCACAATAATTTAGTTCCATGTTCTATCGCTATGGTTGGTGTCCTATTGAAGTAGCCCCAAGCAGAGACTGACGAGAATCACTTTAATTGAAAGGGGTTGCCAAGCTTCCAAAAAACTACGAGTTTCCGGAAATCTCAGCAAACATTTTTTCACCCAATCTTGATGATACTGGCAGGTAATGATCAGTACACAAATCCCACTTGGCTCACCAAATTTCGTTCTTCTAGGTTAAACCGTTCCTTTGCACTAACCGTTTTCATGTTTAGGTTTCACTCTGTTTTCTCCTATATGGATACATGTACTTGGAACTCTAAATCAAACACGGTTTGTGCTAGCTCTTTTAAACTTGGCACAATAATGTAGTTCCAAGTTCTATCTCTATGGTTGGTGTCCTATTGAAGTAGCACCAAGCAGAGACTGAGGAGAATCACTTTCATTGAAAGTGGTTGCCAAGCTTCCAAAAAACTACGAGATTCCTGAAATCTCAGCAAACATTTTTTCACCCAATCTTGATGATACTGGCAGGTAATGATCAGTATACCAATCCCACTTGGCTCACCAAATTTCGTTCTTCTAGGTTAAACCGTTCCTTTGCAGTAACCGTTTTCATGGTTAGGTTTCACTCTGTTTTCTCCTATATGGATACATGTAGTTGGAACTCTAAATCAAACACGGTTTGTGCTAGCTCTTTGAAACTTGGCACAATAATGTAGTTCCAAGTTCTATCGCTGTGGTTGGTGTCCTATTGAAGTAGCCCCAAGCAGAGACTGACGAGAATCACTTTCATTGAAAGGGGTTGCCAAGCTTCCAAAAAACTACGAGTTTCCTGAAATCTCAGCAAACATTTTTTCACCCAATCTTGATGATACTGGCAGGTAATGATCAGTACACCAATCCCACTTGGCTCACCAAATTTCGTTCTTCTAGGTTAAACCGTTCCTTTGCAGTAACCGTTTTCATGTTTAGGTTTCACTCTGTTTTCTCCTATATGGATACATGTAGTTGGAACTCTAAATCAAACCCGGTTGGTGCTAGCTCTTTGAAACTTGGCAAATAATGTAGTTCCAAGTTCTATCGCTATGGTTGGTGTCCTATTGAAGTAGCCCCAAGCAGAGACTGACGAGAATCACTTTCATTGAAAGGGGTTGCCAAGCTTCCAAAAAACTACGAGTTTCCGGAAATCTCAGCAAACATTTTTTCACCCAATCTTGATGATACTGGCAGGTAATGATCAGTACACCAATCCCACTTTGCTCACCAAATTTCGTTCTTCTAGGTTAAACCGTTCCTTTGCACTAACCGTTTTCATGTTTAGGTTTCACTCTGTTTTCTCCTATATGGATACATGTAGTTGGAACTCTAAATCAAACACGGTTTGTGCTAGCTCTTTGAAACTTGGCACAATAATGTAGTTCCAAGTTCTATCTCTATGGATGGTGTCCTGTTGAAGTATCCCCACGCAGAGACTGAGGAGAATCACTTTCATTGAAAGTGGTTGGCAAGCTTCCAAAAAACTACGAGATTCCTGAAATCTCAGCAAATATTTTCTCACCCAATCTTGATGATACTGGCAGGTAATGATCAGTACACCAATCCCACTTGGCTAACCATATTTCGTTCTTCTAGGTTAAACCGTTCCTTTGCAGTAACAGTTTTCATGGTTAGGTTTCACTCTGTTTTCTCCTATATGGATACATGTAGTTGGAACTCTAAATCAAACACGGTTTGTGCTAGCTCTTTGAAACTTGGCACAATAATGTAGTTCCAAGATCTATCGCTGTGGTTGGTGTCCTATTGAAGTAGCCCAAAGCAGAGACTGACGAGAATCACTTTCATTGAAACGGGTTGCCAAGCTTCCAAAAGACTACGAGTTTCCTGAAATCTCAGCAAACATTTTTTCGCCCAATCTTGATGATACTGGCAGGTAATGATCAGTACACCAATCCCACTTGGCTCACCAAATTTCGTTCTTCTAGGTTAAACTGTTCCTTTGCAGTAACCGTTTTCATGTTTAGGTTTCACTCTGTTTTCTCCTATGTGGATACATGTAGTTGGAACTCTAAATCAAACACGGTTTGTGCTAGCTCTTTGAAACTTGGCACAATAATGTAGTTCCAAGTTCTATCTCTATGGTTGGTGTCCTATTGAAGTAGCCCCAAGCAGAGACTGAGGAGAATCACTTTCATTGAAAGTGGTTGCCAAGCTTCCAAAAAACTACGAGATTCCTGAAATCTCAGCAAACATTTTTTCACCCAATCTTGATGATACTGGCAGGTAATGATCAGTACACCAATCCCACTTGGCTCACCAAATTTCGTTCTTCTAGGTTAAACCGTTCCTTTGCACTAACCGTTTTCATGTTTAGGTTTCACTCTGTTTTCTCCTATATGGATACATGTAGTTGGAACTCTAAATCAAACACGGTTTGTGCTAGCTCTTTGAAACTTGGCACAATAATGTAGTTCCAAGTTCTATCTCTATGGTTGGTGTCCTATTGAAGTAGCCCCAAGCAGAGACTGACGAGAATCACTTTCATTGAAAGTGGTTGCCAAGCTTCCAAAAAACTACGAGATTCCTGAAATCTCAGCAAACATTTTTTCACCCAATCTTGATGATACTGGCAGGTAATGATCAGTACACCAATCCCACTTGGCTCACCAAATTTCGTTCTTCTAGGTTAAACCGTTCCTTTGCAGTAACCGTTTTCTGTTGCAGTAATTCACT
>NW_027553820.1:0-29636 GCF_045843805.1 Urocitellus parryii
ATCTTGGAACTACATTATTGTGCCAAGTTTCAAAGAACTAGCACAAACCGTGTTTGATTTAGGGTTCCACTACATGTATCCATATAGGAGAAAACAGAGTAAAACCTAAACATGAAAACGGTTCCTGCAAAGGAACA
The DNA here is from genome assembly GCF_045843805.1 of Urocitellus parryii. Classification (NCBI taxonomy): domain Eukaryota; kingdom Metazoa; phylum Chordata; class Mammalia; order Rodentia; family Sciuridae; genus Urocitellus; species Urocitellus parryii. Next base: position 138 of record NW_027553820.1, read on the forward strand.
GTTGAACCTAGAGAAACAAAATTTGGTGAGCCAAGTGGGATTGGTGTACTGATCATTACCTGCCAGTATCATCAAGATTGGGTAAAAAAATGTTTGCTGAGATTTCAGGAAACTCGTAGTTTTTTTGGAAGCTTGGCAACCCCTTTCAATGAAAGTGATTCTCGTCAGTCTCTGCTTGGGGATACTTCAATAGGACACAAACCATAGAGATAGAACTTGGAACTACATTATTGTGCCAAGTTTCAAAGAGCTAGCACAAACCGTGTTTGATTTAGAGTTCCAACTGCATGTATCCATATAGGAGAAAACAGAGTGAAACCTAAACATGAAAACGATTACTACAAAGGAACGATTTAACCTATAAGAAAGAAATTTGGTGATCCAAGTGGGACTGGTGTTGTGATCATTATCTGCAAGTATCATCAAGATTGGGTGAAAAAATGTTTCCTGAGATTTCCGGAAACTCGTAGGTTTTAGAAAGCTTGGCAACCCCTTTCAATGAAAGTGATTCTCGTCAGTCTCTGCTTGGGGCTACTTCAATAGGACACAAACCATAGCGATAGAACTTGGAACTACATTATTGTGCCAAGTTTCAAAGAGCTAGCACAAACGGTGTTTGATTTAGATTTCCAACTACATGTATCCATATAGGAGAAAACAGAGTGAAACCTAAATATGAAAACGATTACTGCAAAGGAACGACTTAACCTAGAAGAAGGAAATTTGGTGAGCCAAGTGGGATTGGTGTACTGATCATGACCTGCCAGTATCATCAAGATTGGGTGAAAAAATGTTTGCTGAGAATTCCGGAAACTCGTAGTTTTTTGAAAGCTTGGCAACCCCTTTCAATGAAAGGGATTCTCGTCAGTCTCTGCTTGGGGCTACTTCAATAGGACACAAACCATAGCGATAGAACTTGGAACTACATTATTGTGCCAAGTTTCAAAGAGCTAGCACAATCCGTGTTTGATTTAGTGTTCCAACTACATGTATCCATATAGGAGAAAACAGAGTGAAACCTAAACATGAAAACGGTCCCTTCAAAGGAACAGTTTAACCTAGAAGAACGAAATTTGGTCAGCCAAGTGGGATAGTGTACTGATCATTACCTGCTAGTATCATCAAGATTGGGTGAAAAAATATTTGCTGAGATTTCAGGAAACTCGTAGTTTTTTGGAATCTAGGCAACCCCTTTCAATGAAAGGGATTCTCGTCAGTCTCTGCTTGGGGCTACTTCAATAGGACACAAACCATAGTGATAGAACTTTTAAGTACATTATTTTGCCAAGTTTCAAAGAGCTAGCACAAACCGTGTTTGATTTAGAGTTCCCACTACATGAATCCATATAGGAGAAAACAGAGTGAAACCTAAACATGAAAACGGTTACTGCAAAGGAAGGATTTAACCTAGAAGAACGAAATTTGGTGAACCAAGTGGGACTAGTGTTGTGATCATTATCTTCAAGTATCATCAAGATTGGGTGAAAAAGTGTTTGCTGAGATTTCCGGAAACTCGTAGTGTTTCGAAATCTTGGCAAACCCTTTCAATGAAAGTGATTCTCGTCAGTCTCTGCTTGGGGATACTTCAATAGGACACAAACCATAGCGATAGAACTTGGAACTACATTATTGTGCCAAGTTTCAAAGAGCTAGCACAATCCGTGTTTGATTTAGATTTCCAACTACATGTATCCATATACGAGAAAACAGAGTGAAACCTCAATATGAAAACGATTACTGCAAAGGAACGATTTAACCTAGAAGAAGGAAATTTGGTGAGCCAAGTGGGATTGGTGTACTGATCATGACCTGCCAGTATCATCAAGATTGGGTGAAAAAATGTTTGCTGAGAATTCCGGAAACTCGTAGTTTTTCGAAAGCTTCACAACCCCTTTCAATGAAAGGGATTCTCGTCAGTCTCTGCTTGGGGCTACTTCAATAGGACACAAACCATAGCGATAGAACTTGGAACTACATTATTGTGCCAAGTTTCAAAGAGCTAGCACAATCCGTGTTTGATTTAGAGTTCCAACTACATGTATCCATATAGGAGAAAACAGAGTGAAACCTAAACATGAAAAAGGTCCCTTCAAAGGAACAGGTTAACCTAGAAGAACGAAATTTGGTCAGCCAAGTGGGATTAGTGTACTGATCATTATCTGCCAGTATCATCAAGATTGGGTCAAAAAATGTTTGCTGAAATTTCCGGAAAATCGTAGTTTTTTGGAAGCTTGTCAACCCCTTTCAATGAAAGTGATTCTCGTCAGTCTCTGCTTGGGGTACTTCAATAGGACACAAACCATAGCGATAGATCTTGGAACTACATTATTGTGCCAAGTTTCAAAGAGCTAGCACAAACCGTGTTTGATTTAGAGATCCAACTACATGTATCCATATAGGAGAAAACAGAGTGAAACCTAAATATGAAAACGATTACTGCAAAGGAACGATTTAACCTAGAAGAAGGAAATTTGGTGAGCAAAGTGGGACTGGTGTACTGATCATTATCTGCAAGTATCATGAAGTTTGGGTGAAAAAATGTTTGCTGAGATTTCCGGAAACTCGTAGTTTTTCGAAAGCTGGGCAACCCATTTCAATGAAAGTGATTTTCGTCAGTCTCTGCTTGGGGCTGCTTCAATAGGACACAAACCATAGCGATAGAACTTGGAAATACATTATTGTGCAAAGTTTCAAAGACCTAGCACAAACCATGTTTGATTTAGAGTTCCAACTACATGTATCCATATAGGAGAAAATAGAGTGAAACCTAAATATGAAAACGGTAACTGCAAAGAAACGGTTTAAGCTAGAAGAACGAAATTTGGTGAGCCAAGTGGGATTGGTGTACTGATCATTACCTGCTAGTATCATCAAGATTGGGTGAAAAAATATTTGCTGAGATTTCAGGAAACTCGTAGTTTTTTGGAAGCTTGTCAACCCCTTTCAATGAAAGTGATTCTCGTCAGTCTCTGCTTGGGGCTACTTCAATAGGACACAAACCATAGCGATAGAACTTGGAAATATATTATTGTGCCAAGTTTCAAAGAGCTAGCACAAACCGTGTTTTATTTAGAGTTCCAACTACATGTATCCATATAGGAGAAAACAGAGTGAAACCTAAACATGAAAACGGTTCCTGCAAAGGAACCGTTTAACCTAGAAGAACGAAATTTGGTGAGCCAAGTGGGATTAGTGCACTGATCATTATCTGCCAGTATCATCAAGATTGGGTGAAAAAATGTTTGCTGAGAATTCCGGAAACTCGTAGTTTTTCGAAAGCTTCACAACCCCTTTCAATGAAAGGGATTCTCGTCAGTCTCTGCTTGGGGCTACTTCAATAGGACACAAACCATAGCGATAGAACTTGGAACTACATTATTGTGCCAAGTTTCAAAGAGCTAGCACAATCCGTGTTTGATTTAGAGTTCCAACTACATGTATCCATATAGGAGAAAACAGAGTGAAACCTAAACATGAAAAAGGTCCCTTCAAAGGAACAGTTTAACCTAGAAGAACGAAATTTGGTCAGCCAAGTGGGATTGGTGTACTGATCATTACCTGCTAGTATCATCAAGATTGGGTGAAAAAATATTTGCTGAGATTTCAGGAAACTCGTAGTTTTTTGGAATCTAGGCAACCCCTTTCAATGAAAGGGATTCTCGTCAGTCTCTGCTTGGGGCTACTTCAATAGGACACAAACCATAGTGATAGAACTTTTAAGTACATTATTGTGCCAAGTTTCAAAGAGCTAGCACAAACCGTGTTTGATTTAGAGTTCCCACTACATGAATCCATATAGGAGAAAACAGAGTGAAACCTAAACATGAAAACGGTTACTGCAAAGGAAGGATTTAACCTAGAAGAACGAAATTTGGTGAACCAAGTGGGACTAGTTTTGTGATCATTATCTTCAAGTATCATCAAGATTGGGTGAAAAAGTGTTTGCTGAGATTTCCGGAAACTCGTAGTGTTTCGAAATCTTGGCAACCCCTTTCAATGAAAGTGATTCTCGTCAGTCTCTGCTTGGGGATACTTCAATAGGACACAAACCATAGCGATAGAACTTGGAACTACATTATTGTGCCAAGTTTCAAAGAGCTAGCACAATCCGTGTTTGATTTAGAGTTCCAACTACATGTATCCATATAGGAGAAAACAGAGTGAAACCTAAACATGAAAACGGTTACTGCAATGGAACGGTTTAAGCTAGAAGAACGAAATTTGGTGAGCCAAGTGGGATTGGTGTACTGATCATTACCTGCCAGTATCATCAAGATTGGGTGAAAAAATGTTTCCTGAGATTTCAGGAAACTCGTAGTTTTTTGGAAGCTTGGCAACCCCTTTCAATGAAAGGGATTCTCGTCAGTCTCTGCTTGGGGCTACTTCAATAGGACACAATCCATAGCGATAGAACTTGGAACTACATTATTGTGCCAAGTTTCAAAGAGCTAGCACAAACCGTGTTTGATTTAGAGTTCCAACTACATGTATCCATATAGGAGAAAACAGAGTGAAACCTAAACATGTAAACGGTTCCTGCAATGGAATCGTTTAACCTAGAAGAACGTAATTTGGTGAGCCAAGTGGGACTGGTGTACTGATCATGACCTGACAGTATCATCAAGATTGGGTGAAAAAATGTTTGCTGAGATTTCCGGAAACTCGTAGTTTTTTGGAAGCTTGGCAACCCCTTTCAATGAAACTGATTCTCGTCACTCTCCCCTTGGTGCAACTTCAATAGGACACAAACCATAGCGATAGAACTTGGAACTACATTATTGTGCCAAGTTTCAAAGAGCTAGCACAAACCGTATTTGATTTAGAGTTCCAACTATATGTATCCATATAGGAGAAAACAGAGTGAAACCTAAACATGAAATCGCTTCCTGCAAAAGAACCGTTTAACCTAGAAGAACGAAATTTGGTGAGCCAAGTGGGACTGGTGTACTGATCATGACCTGCCAGTATCATCAAGATTGGGTGAAAAAATGTTTGCTGAGATTTCCGGAAAATCGTAGTTTTTTTGAAGGTTGGCAACCCCTTTCAATTAAAGTGATTCTCGTCAGTCTCTGCTTGGGGATACTTCAATAGGACACAAACCATAGCGATAGAACTTGGAAATACATTATTGTGCCAAGTTTCTAAGAGCTAGCACAAACCGTGTTTCATTTAGAGTTCCAACTACATGTATCCATATAGGAGAAAACAGATTGAAACCTAAACATGAAAACGGTTCCTGCAAGGAACCGTTTAACCTAGAAGAACGAAATTTGGTGAGCCAAGTGGGATTAGTGTACTGATCATTATCTGCCAGTATCATCAAGATTGGGTCAAAAAATGTTTGCTGAAATTTCCGGAAAATCGTAGTTTTTTGGAAGCTTGTCAACCCCTTTCAATGAAAGTGATTCTCGTCAGTCTCTGCTTGGGGTACTTCAATAGGACACAAACCATAGCGATAGATCTTGGAACTACATTATTGTGCCAAGTTTCAAAGAGCTAGCACAAACCGTGTTTGATTTAGAGATCCAACTACATGTATCCATATAGGAGAAAACAGAGTGAAACCTAAATATGAAAACGATTACTGCAAAGGAACGATTTAACCTAGAAGAAGGAAATTTGGTGAGCAAAGTGGGACTGGTGTACTGATCATTATCTGCAAGTATCATGAAGTTTGGGTGAAAAAATGTTTGCTGAGATTTCCGGAAACTCGTAGTTTTTCGAAAGCTGGGCAACCCATTTCAATGAAAGTGATTTTCGTCAGTCTCTGCTTGGGGCTGCTTCAATAGGACACAAACCATAGCGATAGAACTTGGAAATACATTATTGTGCAAAGTTTCAAAGACCTAGCACAAACCATGTTTGATTTAGAGTTCCAACTACATGTATCCATATAGGAGAAAATAGAGTGAAACCTAAATATGAAAACGGTAACTGCAAAGAAACGGTTTAAGCTAGAAGAACGAAATTTGGTGAGCCAAGTGGGATTGGTGTACTGATCATTACCTGCTAGTATCATCAAGATTGGGTGAAAAAATATTTGCTGAGATTTCAGGAAACTCGTAGTTTTTTGGAAGCTTGTCAACCCCTTTCAATGAAAGTGATTCTCGTCAGTCTCTGCTTGGGGCTACTTCAATAGGACACAAACCATAGCGATAGAACTTGGAAATATATTATTGTGCCAAGTTTCAAAGAGGTAGCACAAACCGTGTTTTATTTAGAGTTCCAACTACATGTATCCATATAGGAGAAAACAGAGTGAAACCTAAACATGAAAACGGTTCCTGCAAAGGAACCGTTTAACCTAGAAGAACGAAATTTGGTGAGCCAAGTGGGATTAGTGCACTGATCATTATCTGCCAGTATCATCAAGATTGGGTGAAAAAATGTTTGCTGAGAATTCCGGAAACTCGTAGTTTTTCGAAAGCTTCACAACCCCTTTCAATGAAAGGGATTCTCGTCAGTCTCTGCTTGGGGCTACTTCAATAGGACACAAACCATAGCGATAGAACTTGGAACTACATTATTGTGCCAAGTTTCAAAGAGCTAGCACAATCCGTGTTTGATTTAGAGTTCCAACTACATGTATCCATATAGGAGAAAACAGAGTGAAACCTAAACATGAAAAAGGTCCCTTCAAAGGAACAGTTTAACCTAGAAGAACGAAATTTGGTCAGCCAAGTGGGATTGGTGTACTGATCATTACCTGCTAGTATCATCAAGATTGGGTGAAAAAATATTTGCTGAGATTTCAGGAAACTCGTAATTTTTTGGAATCTAGGCAACCCCTTTCAATGAAAGGGATTCTCGTCAGTCTCTGCTTGGGGCTACTTCAATAGGACACAAACCATAGTGATAGAACTTTTAAGTACATTATTGTGCCAAGTTTCAAAGAGCTAGCACAAACCGTGTTTGATTTAGAGTTCCCACTACATGAATCCATATAGGAGAAAACAGAGTGAAACCTAAACATGAAAACGGTTACTGCAAAGGAAGGATTTAACCTAGAAGAACGAAATTTGGTGAACCAAGTGGGACTAGTTTTGTGATCATTATATTCAAGTATCATCAAGATTGGGTGAAAAAGTGTTTGCTGAGATTTCCGGAAACTCGTAGTGTTTCGAAATCTTGGCAACCCCTTTCAATGAAAGTGATTCTCGTCAGTCTCTGCTTGGGGATACTTCAATAGGACACAAACCATAGCGATAGAACTTGGAACTACATTATTGTGCCAAGTTTCAAAGAGCTAGCACAATCCGTGTTTGATTTAGAGTTCCAACTACATGTATCCATATAGGAGAAAACAGAGTGAAACCTAAACATGAAAACGGTTACTGCAAAGGAACGGTTTAAGCTAGAAGAACGAAATTTGGTGAGCCAAGTGGGATTGGTGTACTGATCATTACCTGCCAGTATCATCAAGATTGGGTGAAAAAATGTTTCCTGAGATTTCAGGAAACTCGTAGTTTTTTGGAAGCTTGGCAACCCCTTTCAATGAAAGGGATTCTCGTCAGTCTCTGCTTGGGGCTACTTCAATAGGACACAATCCATAGCGATAGAACTTGGAACTACATTATTGTGCCAAGTTTCAAAGAGCTAGCACAAACCGTGTTTGATTTAGAGTTCCAACTACATGTATCCATATAGGAGAAAACAGAGTGAAACCTAAACATGTAAACGGTTCCTGCAATGGAATCGTTTAACCTAGAAGAACGTAATTTGGTGAGCCAAGTGGGACTGGTGTACTGACCATGACCTGACAGTATCATCAAGATTGTGTGAAAAAATGTTTGCTGAGATTTCCGGAAACTCGTAGTTTTTTGGAAGCTTGGCAACCCCTTTCAATGAAACTGATTCTCGTCACTCTCCCCTTGGGGCAACTTCAATAGGACACAAACCATAGCGATAGAACTTGGAACTACATTATTGTGCCAAGTTTCAAAGAGCTAGCACAAACCGTATTTGATTTAGAGTTCCAACTATATGTATCCATATAGGAGAAAACAGAGTGAAACCTAAACATGAAATCGCTTCCTGCAAAAGAACCGTTTAACCTAGAAGAACGAAATTTGGTGAGCCAAGTGGGACTGGTGTACTGATCATGACCTGCCAGTATCATCAAGATTGGGTGAAAAAATGTTTGCTGAGATTTCCGGAAAATCGTAGTTTTTTTGAAGGTTGGCAACCCCTTTCAATTAAAGTGATTCTCGTCAGTCTCTGCTTGGGGATACTTCAATAGGACACAAACCATAGCGATAGAACTTGGAAATACATTATTGTGCCAAGTTTCTAAGAGCTAGCACAAACCGTGTTTCATTTAGAGTTCCAACTACATGTATCCATATAGGAGAAAACAGATTGAAACCTAAACATGAAAACGGTTCCTGCAAGGAACCGTTTAACCTAGAAGAACGAAATTTGGTGAGCCAAGTGGGATTAGTGTACTGATCATTATCTGCCAGTATCATCAAGATTGGGTCAAAAAATGTTTGCTGAAATTTCCGGAAAATCGTAGTTTTTTGGAAGCTTGTCAACCCCTTTCAATGAAAGTGATTCTCGTCAGTCTCTGCTTGGGGTACTTCAATAGGACACAAACCATAGCGATAGATCTTGGAACTACATTATTGTGCCAAGTTTCAAAGAGCTAGCACAAACCGTGTTTGATTTAGAGATCCAACTACATGTATCCATATAGGAGAAAACAGAGTGAAACCTAAATATGAAAACGATTACTGCAAAGGAACGATTTAACCTAGAAGAAGGAAATTTGGTGAGCAAAGTGGGACTGGTGTACTGATCATTATCTGCAAGTATCATGAAGTTTGGGTGAAAAAATGTTTGCTGAGATTTCCGGAAACTCGTAGTTTTTCGAAAGCTGGGCAACCCATTTCAATGAAAGTGATTTTCGTCAGTCTCTGCTTGGGGCTGCTTCAATAGGACACAAACCATAGCGATAGAACTTGGAAATACATTATTGTGCCAAGTTTCAAAGAGCTAGCACAATCCGTGTTTGATTTAGAGTTCCAACTACATGTATCCATATAGGAGAAAACAGAGTGAAACCTAAACATGAAAAAGGTCCCTTCAAAGGAACAGTTTAACCTAGAAGAACGAAATTTGGTCAGCCAAGTGGGATTGGTGTACTGATCATTACCTGCTAGTATCATCAAGATTGGGTGAAAAAATATTTGCTGAGATTTCAGGAAACTCGTAGTTTTTTGGAATCTAGGCAACCCCTTTCAATGAAAGGGATTCTCGTCAGTCTCTGCTTGGGGCTACTTCAATAGGACACAAACCATAGTGATAGAACTTTTAAGTACATTATTGTGCCAAGTTTCAAAGAGCTAGCACAAACCGTGTTTGATTTAGAGTTCCCACTACATGAATCCATATAGGAGAAAACAGAGTGAAACCTAAACATGAAAACGGTTACTGCAAAGGAAGGATTTAACCTAGAAGAACGAAATTTGGTGAACCAAGTGGGACTAGTTTTGTGATCATTATCTTCAAGTATCATCAAGATTGGGTGAAAAAGTGTTTGCTGAGATTTCCGGAAACTCGTAGTGTTTCGAAATCTTGGCAACCCCTTTCAATGAAAGTGATTCTCGTCAGTCTCTGCTTGGGGATACTTCAATAGGACACAAACCATAGCGATAGAACTTGGAACTACATTATTGTGCCAAGTTTCAAAGAGCTAGCACAATCCGTGTTTGATTTAGAGTTCCAACTACATGTATCCATATAGGAGAAAACAGAGTGAAACCTAAACATGAAAACGGTTACTGCAAAGGAACGGTTTAAGCTAGAAGAACGAAATTTGGTGAGCCAAGTGGGATTGGTGTACTGATCATTACCTGCCAGTATCATCAAGATTGGGTGAAAAAATGTTTCCTGAGATTTCAGGAAACTCGTAGTTTTTTGGAAGCTTGGCAACCCCTTTCAATGAAAGGGATTCTCGTCAGTCTCTGCTTGGGGCTACTTCAATAGGACACAATCCATAGCGATAGAACTTGGAACTACATTATTGTGCCAAGTTTCAAAGAGCTAGCACAAACCGTGTTTGATTTAGAGTTCCAACTACATGTATCCATATAGGAGAAAACAGAGTGAAACCTAAACATGTAAACGGTTCCTGCAATGGAATCGTTTAACCTAGAAGAACGTAATTTGGTGAGCCAAGTGGGACTGGTGTACTGACCATGACCTGACAGTATCATCAAGATTGTGTGAAAAAATGTTTGCTGAGATTTCCGGAAACTCGTAGTTTTTTGGAAGCTTGGCAACCCCTTTCAATGAAACTGATTCTCGTCACTCTCCCCTTGGGGCAACTTCAATAGGACACAAACCATAGCGATAGAACTTGGAACTACATTATTGTGCCAAGTTTCAAAGAGCTAGCACAAACCGTATTTGATTTAGAGTTCCAACTATATGTATCCATATAGGAGAAAACAGAGTGAAACCTAAACATGAAATCGCTTCCTGCAAAAGAACCGTTTAACCTAGAAGAACGAAATTTGGTGAGCCAAGTGGGACTGGTGTACTGATCATGACCTGCCAGTATCATCAAGATTGGGTGAAAAAATGTTTGCTGAGATTTCCGGAAAATCGTAGTTTTTTTGAAGGTTGGCAACCCCTTTCAATTAAAGTGATTCTCGTCAGTCTCTGCTTGGGGATACTTCAATAGGACACAAACCATAGCGATAGAACTTGGAAATACATTATTGTGCCAAGTTTCTAAGAGCTAGCACAAACCGTGTTTCATTTAGAGTTCCAACTACATGTATCCATATAGGAGAAAACAGATTGAAACCTAAACATGAAAACGGTTCCTGCAAGGAACCGTTTAACCTAGAAGAACGAAATTTGGTGAGCCAAGTGGGATTAGTGTACTGATCATTATCTGCCAGTATCATCAAGATTGGGTCAAAAAATGTTTGCTGAAATTTCCGGAAAATCGTAGTTTTTTGGAAGCTTGTCAACCCCTTTCAATGAAAGTGATTCTCGTCAGTCTCTGCTTGGGGTACTTCAATAGGACACAAACCATAGCGATAGATCTTGGAACTACATTATTGTGCCAAGTTTCAAAGAGCTAGCACAAACCGTGTTTGATTTAGAGATCCAACTACATGTATCCATATAGGAGAAAACAGAGTGAAAACTAAATATGAAAACGATTACTGCAAAGGAACGATTTAACCTAGAAGAAGGAAATTTGGTGAGCAAAGTGGGACTGGTGTACTGATCATTATCTGCAAGTATCATGAAGTTTGGGTGAAAAAATGTTTGCTGAGATTTCCGGAAACTCGTAGTTTTTCGAAAGCTGGGCAACCCATTTCAATGAAAGTGATTTTCGTCAGTCTCTGCTTGGGGCTGCTTCAATAGGACACAAACCATAGCGATAGAACTTGGAAATACATTATTGTGCAAAGTTTCAAAGACCTAGCACAAACCATGTTTGATTTAGAGTTCCAACTACATGTATCCATATAGGAGAAAATAGAGTGAAACCTAAATATGAAAACGGTAACTGCAAAGAAACGGTTTAAGCTAGAAGAACGAAATTTGGTGAGCCAAGTGGGATTGGTGTACTGATCATTACCTGCTAGTATCATCAAGATTGGGTGAAAAAATATTTGCTGAGATTTCAGGAAACTCGTAGTTTTTTGGAATCTAGGCAACCCTTTCAATGAAAGGGATTCTCGTCAGTCTCTGCTTGGGGCTACTTCAATAGGACACAAACCATAGTGATAGAACTTTTAAGTACATTATTGTGCCAAGTTTCAAAGAGCTAGCACAAACCGTGTTTGATTTAGAGTTCCCACTACATGAATCCATATAGGAGAAAACAGAGTGAAACCTAAACATGAAAACGGTTACTGCAAAGGAAGGATTTAACCTAGAAGAACGAAATTTGGTGAACCAAGTGGGACTAGTTTTGTGATCATTATCTTCAAGTATCATCAAGATTGGGTGAAAAAGTGTTTGCTGAGATTTCCGGAAACTCGTAGTGTTTCGAAATCTTGGCAACCCCTTTCAATGAAAGTGATTCTCGTCAGTCTCTGCTTGGGGATACTTCAATAGGACACAAACCATAGCGATAGAACTTGGAACTACATTATTGTGCCAAGTTTCAAAGAGCTAGCACAATCCGTGTTTGATTTAGAGTTCCAACTACATGTATCCATATAGGAGAAAACAGAGTGAAACCTAAACATGAAAACGGTTACTGCAAAGGAACGGTTTAAGCTAGAAGAACGAAATTTGGTGAGCCAAGTGGGATTGGTGTACTGATCATTACCTGCCAGTATCATCAAGATTGGGTGAAAAATGTTTCCTGAGATTTCAGGAAACTCGTAGTTTTTTGGAAGCTTGGCAACCCCTTTCAATGAAAGGGATTCTCGTCAGTCTCTGCTTGGGGCTACTTCAATAGGACACAATCCATAGCGATAGAACTTGGAACTACATTATTGTGCCAAGTTTCAAAGAGCTAGCACAAACCGTGTTTGATTTAGAGTTCCAACTACATGTATCCATATAGGAGAAAACAGAGTGAAACCTAAACATGTAAACGGTTCCTGCAATGGAATCGTTTAACCTAGAAGAACGTAATTTGGTGAGCCAAGTGGGACTGGTGTACTGACCATGACCTGACAGTATCATCAAGATTGTGTGAAAAAATGTTTGCTGAGATTTCCGGAAACTCGTAGTTTTTTGGAAGCTTGGCAACCCCTTTCAATGAAACTGATTCTCGTCACTCTCCCCTTGGGGCAACTTCAATAGGACACAAACCATAGCGATAGAACTTGGAACTACATTATTGTGCCAAGTTTCAAAGAGCTAGCACAAACCGTATTTGATTTAGAGTTCCAACTATATGTATCCATATAGGAGAAAACAGAGTGAAACCTAAACATGAAATCGCTTCCTGCAAAAGAACCGTTTAACCTAGAAGAACGAAATTTGGTGAGCCAAGTGGGACTGGTGTACTGATCATGACCTGCCAGTATCATCAAGATTGGGTGAAAAAATGTTTGCTGAGATTTCCGGAAAATCGTAGTTTTTTTGAAGGTTGGCAACCCCTTTCAATTAAAGTGATTCTCGTCAGTCTCTGCTTGGGGATACTTCAATAGGACACAAACCATAGCGATAGAACTTGGAAATACATTATTGTGCCAAGTTTCTAAGAGCTAGCACAAACCGTGTTTCATTTAGAGTTCCAACTACATGTATCCATATAGGAGAAAACAGATTGAAACCTAAACATGAAAACGGTTCCTGCAAGGAACCGTTTAACCTAGAAGAACGAAATTTGGTGAGCCAAGTGGGATTAGTGTACTGATCATTATCTGCCAGTATCATCAAGATTGGGTCAAAAAATGTTTGCTGAAATTTCCGGAAAATCGTAGTTTTTTGGAAGCTTGTCAACCCCTTTCAATGAAAGTGATTCTCGTCAGTCTCTGCTTGGGGTACTTCAATAGGACACAAACCATAGCGATAGATCTTGGAACTACATTATTGTGCCAAGTTTCAAAGAGCTAGCACAAACCGTGTTTGATTTAGAGATCCAACTACATGTATCCATATAGGAGAAAACAGAGTGAAACCTAAATATGAAAACGATTACTGCAAAGGAACGATTTAACCTAGAAGAAGGAAATTTGGTGAGCAAAGTGGGACTGGTGTACTGATCATTATCTGCAAGTATCATGAAGTTTGGGTGAAAAAATGTTTGCTGAGATTTCCGGAAACTCGTAGTTTTTCGAAAGCTGGGCAACCCATTTCAATGAAAGTGATTTTCGTCAGTCTCTGCTTGGGGCTGCTTCAATAGGACACAAACCATAGCGATAGAACTTGGAAATACATTATTGTGCAAAGTTTCAAAGACCTAGCACAAACCATGTTTGATTTAGAGTTCCAACTACATGTATCCATATAGGAGAAAATAGAGTGAAACCTAAATATGAAAACGGTAACTGCAAAGAAACGGTTTAAGCTAGAAGAACGAAATTTGGTGAGCCAAGTGGGATTGGTGTACTGATCATTACCTGCTAGTATCATCAAGATTGGGTGAAAAAATATTTGCTGAGATTTCAGGAAACTCGTAGTTTTTTGGAATCTAGGCAACCCCTTTCAATGAAAGGGATTCTCGTCAGTCTCTGCTTGGGGCTACTTCAATAGGACACAAACCATAGTGATAGAACTTTTAAGTACATTATTGTGCCAAGTTTCAAAGAGCTAGCACAAACCGTGTTTGATTTAGAGTTCCCACTACATGAATCCATATAGGAGAAAACAGAGTGAAACCTAAACATGAAAACGGTTACTGCAAAGGAAGGATTTAACCTAGAAGAACGAAATTTGGTGAACCAAGTGGGACTAGTTTTGTGATCATTATCTTCAAGTATCATCAAGATTGGGTGAAAAAGTGTTTGCTGAGATTTCCGGAAACTCGTAGTGTTTCGAAATCTTGGCAACCCCTTTCAATGAAAGTGATTCTCGTCAGTCTCTGCTTGGGGATACTTCAATAGGACACAAACCATAGCGATAGAACTTGGAACTACATTATTGTGCCAAGTTTCAAAGAGCTAGCACAATCCGTGTTTGATTTAGAGTTCCAACTACATGTATCCATATAGGAGAAAACAGAGTGAAACCTAAACATGAAAACGGTTACTGCAAAGGAACGGTTTAAGCTAGAAGAACGAAATTTGGTGAGCCAAGTGGGATTGTTGTACTGATCATTACCTGCCAGTATCATCAAGATTGGGTGAAAAAATGTTTCCTGAGATTTCAGGAAACTCGTAGTTTTTTGGAAGCTTGGCAACCCCTTTCAATGAAAGGGATTCTCGTCAGTCTCTGCTTGGGGCTACTTCAATAGGACACAATCCATAGCGATAGAACTTGGAACTACATTATTGTGCCAAGTTTCAAAGAGCTAGCACAAACCGTGTTTGATTTAGAGTTCCAACTACATGTATCCATATAGGAGAAAACAGAGTGAAACCTAAACATGTAAACGGTTCCTGCAATGGAATCGTTTAACCTAGAAGAACGTAATTTGGTGAGCCAAGTGGGACTGGTGTACTGATCATGACCTGACAGTATCATCAAGATTGGGTGAAAAAATGTTTGCTGAGATTTCCGGAAACTCGTAGTTTTTTGGAAGCTTGGCAACCCCTTTCAATGAAACTGATTCTCGTCACTCTCCCCTTGGGGCAACTTCAATAGGACACAAACCATAGCGATAGAACTTGGAACTACATTATTGTGCCAAGTTTCAAAGAGCTAGCACAAACCGTATTTGATTTAGAGTTCCAACTATATGTATCCATATAGGAGAAAACAGAGTGAAACCTAAACATGAAATCGCTTCCTGCAAAAGAACCGTTTAACCTAGAAGAACGAAATTTGGTGAGCCAAGTGGGACTGGTGTACTGATCATGACCTGCCAGTATCATCAAGATTGGGTGAAAAAATGTTTGCTGAGATTTCCGGAAAATCGTAGTTTTTTTGAAGGTTGGCAACCCCTTTCAATTAAAGTGATTCTCGTCAGTCTCTGCTTGGGGATACTTCAATAGGACACAAACCATAGCGATAGAACTTGGAAATACATTATTGTGCCAAGTTTCTAAGAGCTAGCACAAACCGTGTTTCATTTAGAGTTCCAACTACATGTATCCATATAGGAGAAAACAGATTGAAACCTAAACATGAAAACGGTTCCTGCAAGGAACCGTTTAACCTAGAAGAACGAAATTTGGTGAGCCAAGTGGGATTAGTGTACTGATCATTATCTGCCAGTATCATCAAGATTGGGTCAAAAAATGTTTGCTGAAATTTCCGGAAAATCGTAGTTTTTTGGAAGCTTGTCAACCCCTTTCAATGAAAGTGATTCTCGTCAGTCTCTGCTTGGGGTACTTCAATAGGACACAAACCATAGCGATCGATCTTGGAACTACATTATTGTGCCAAGTTTCAAAGAGCTAGCACAAACCGTGTTTGATTTAGAGATCCAACTACATGTATCCATATAGGAGAAAACAGAGTGAAACCTAAATATGAAAACGATTACTGCAAAGGAACGATTTAACCTAGAAGAAGGAAATTTGGTGAGCAAAGTGGGACTGGTGTACTGATCATTATCTGCAAGTATCATGAAGTTTGGGTGAAAAAATGTTTGCTGAGATTTCCGGAAACTCGTAGTTTTTCGAAAGCTGGGCAACCCATTTCAATGAAAGTGATTTTCGTCAGTCTCTGCTTGGGGCTGCTTCAATAGGACACAAACCATAGCGATAGAACTTGGAAATACATTATTGTGCAAAGTTTCAAAGACCTAGCACAAACCATGTTTGATTTAGAGTTCCAACTACATGTATCCATATAGGAGAAAATAGAGTGAAACCTAAATATGAAAACGGTAACTGCAAAGAAACGGTTTAAGCTAGAAGAACGAAATTTGGTGAGCCAAGTGGGATTGGTGTACTGATCATTACCTGCTAGTATCATCAAGATTGGGTGAAAAAATATTTGCTGAGATTTCAGGAAACTCGTAGTTTTTTGGAAGCTTGTCAACCCCTTTCAATGAAAGTGATTCTCGTCAGTCTCTGCTTGGGGCTACTTCAATAGGACACAAACCATAGTGATAGAACTTGGAAATATATTATTGTGCCAAGTTTCAAAGAGGTAGCACAAACCGTGTTTTATTTAGAGTTCCAACTACATGTATCCATATAGGAGAAAACAGAGTGAAACCTAAACATGAAAACGGTTCCTGCAAAGGAACCGTTTAACCTAGAAGAACGAAATTTGGTGAGCCAAGTGGGATTAGTGCACTGATCATTATCTGCCAGTATCATCAAGATTGGGTGAAAAAATGTTTGCTGAGAATTCCGGAAACTCGTAGTTTTTCGAAAGCTTCACAACCCCTTTCAATGAAAGGGATTCTCGTCAGTCTCTGCTTGGGGCTACTTCAATAGGACACAAACCATAGCGATAGAACTTGGAACTACATTATTGTGCCAAGTTTCAAAGAGCTAGCACAATCCGTGTTTGATTTAGAGTTCCAACTACATGTATCCATATAGGAGAAAACAGAGTGAAACCTAAACATGAAAAAGGTCCCTTCAAAGGAACAGTTTAACCTAGAAGAACGAAATTTGGTCAGCCAAGTGGGATTGGTGTACTGATCATTACCTGCTAGTATCATCAAGATTGGGTGAAAAAATATTTGCTGAGATTTCAGGAAACTCGTAGTTTTTTGGAATCTAGGCAACCCCTTTCAATGAAAGGGATTCTCGTCAGTCTCTGCTTGGGGCTACTTCAATAGGACACAAACCATAGTGATAGAACTTTTAAGTACATTATTGTGCCAAGTTTCAAAGAGCTAGCACAAACCGTGTTTGATTTAGAGTTCCCACTACATGAATCCATATAGGAGAAAACAGAGTGAAACCTAAACATGAAAACGGTTACTGCAAAGGAAGGATTTAACCTAGAAGAACGAAATTTGGTGAACCAAGTGGGACTAGTTTTGTGATCATTATCTTCAAGTATCATCAAGATTGGGTGAAAAAGTGTTTGCTGAGATTTCCGGAAACTCGTAGTGTTTCGAAATCTTGGCAACCCCTTTCAATGAAAGTGATTCTCGTCAGTCTCTGCTTGGGGATACTTCAATAGGACACAAACCATAGCGATAGAACTTGGAACTACATTATTGTGCCAAGTTTCAAAGAGCTAGCACAATCCGTGTTTGATTTAGAGTTCCAACTACATGTATCCATATAGGAGAAAACAGAGTGAAACCTAAACATGAAAACGGTTACTGCAAAGGAACGGTTTAAGCTAGAAGAACGAAATTTGGTGAGCCAAGTGGGATTGGTGTACTGATCATTACCTGCCAGTATCATCAAGATTGGGTGAAAAAATGTTTCCTGAGATTTCAGGAAACTCGTAGTTTTTTGGAAGCTTGGCAACCCCTTTCAATGAAAGGGATTCTCGTCAGTCTCTGCTTGGGGCTACTTCAATAGGACACAATCCATAGCGATAGAACTTGGAACTACATTATTGTGCCAAGTTTCAAAGAGCTAGCACAAACCGTGTTTGATTTAGAGTTCCAACTACATGTATCCATATAGGAGAAAACAGAGTGAAACCTAAACATGTAAACGGTTCCTGCAATGGAATCGTTTAACCTAGAAGAACGTAATTTGGTGAGCCAAGTGGGACTGGTGTACTGACCATGACCTGACAGTATCATCAAGATTGTGTGAAAAAATGTTTGCTGAGATTTCCGGAAACTCGTAGTTTTTTGGAAGCTTGGCAACCCCTTTCAATGAAACTGATTCTCGTCACTCTCCCCTTGGGGCAACTTCAATAGGACACAAACCATAGCGATAGAACTTGGAACTACATTATTGTGCCAAGTTTCAAAGAGCTAGCACAAACCGTATTTGATTTAGAGTTCCAACTATATGTATCCATATAGGAGAAAACAGAGTGAAACCTAAACATGAAATCGCTTCCTGCAAAAGAACCGTTTAACCTAGAAGAACGAAATTTGGTGAGCCAAGTGGGACTGGTGTACTGATCATGACCTGCCAGTATCATCAAGATTGGGTGAAAAAATGTTTGCTGAGATTTCCGGAAAATCGTAGTTTTTTTGAAGGTTGGCAACCCCTTTCAATTAAAGTGATTCTCGTCAGTCTCTGCTTGGGGATACTTCAATAGGACACAAACCATAGCGATAGAACTTGGAAATACATTATTGTGCCAAGTTTCTAAGAGCTAGCACAAACCGTGTTTCATTTAGAGTTCCAACTACATGTATCCATATAGGAGAAAACAGATTGAAACCTAAACATGAAAACGGTTCCTGCAAGGAACCGTTTAACCTAGAAGAACGAAATTTGGTGAGCCAAGTGGGATTAGTGTACTGATCATTATCTGCCAGTATCATCAAGATTGGGTCAAAAAATGTTTGCTGAAATTTCCGGAAAATCGTAGTTTTTTGGAAGCTTGTCAACCCCTTTCAATGAAAGTGATTCTCGTCAGTCTCTGCTTGGGGTACTTCAATAGGACACAAACCATAGCGATCGATCTTGGAACTACATTATTGTGCCAAGTTTCAAAGAGCTAGCACAAACCGTGTTTGATTTAGAGATCCAACTACATGTATCCATATAGGAGAAAACAGAGTGAAACCTAAATATGAAAACGATTACTGCAAAGGAACGATTTAACCTAGAAGAAGGAAATTTGGTGAGCAAAGTGGGACTGGTGTACTGATCATTATCTGCAAGTATCATGAAGTTTGGGTGAAAAAATGTTTGCTGAGATTTCCGGAAACTCGTAGTTTTTCGAAAGCTGGGCAACCCATTTCAATGAAAGTGATTTTCGTCAGTCTCTGCTTGGGGCTGCTTCAATAGGACACAAACCATAGCGATAGAACTTGGAAATACATTATTGTGCAAAGTTTCAAAGACCTAGCACAAACCATGTTTGATTTAGAGTTCCAACTACATGTATCCATATAGGAGAAAATAGAGTGAAACCTAAATATGAAAACGGTAACTGCAAAGAAACGGTTTAAGCTAGAAGAACGAAATTTGGTGAGCCAAGTGGGATTGGTGTACTGATCATTACCTGCTAGTATCATCAAGATTGGGTGAAAAAATATTTGCTGAGATTTCAGGAAACTCGTAGTTTTTTGGAAGCTTGTCAACCCCTTTCAATGAAAGTGATTCTCGTCAGTCTCTGCTTGGGGCTACTTCAATAGGACACAAACCATAGCGATAGAACTTGGAAATATATTATTGTGCCAAGTTTCAAAGAGGTAGCACAAACCGTGTTTTATTTAGAGTTCCAACTACATGTATCCATATAGGAGAAAACAGAGTGAAACCTAAACATGAAAACGGTTCCTGCAAAGGAACCGTTTAACCTAGAAGAACGAAATTTGGTGAGCCAAGTGGGATTAGTGCACTGATCATTATCTGCCAGTATCATCAAGATTGGGTGAAAAAATGTTTGCTGAGAATTCCGGAAACTCGTAGTTTTTCGAAAGCTTCACAACCCCTTTCAATGAAAGGGATTCTCGTCAGTCTCTGCTTGGGGCTACTTCAATAGGACACAAACCATAGCGATAGAACTTGGAACTACATTATTGTGCCAAGTTTCAAAGAGCTAGCACAATCCGTGTTTGATTTAGAGTTCCAACTACATGTATCCATATAGGAGAAAACAGAGTGAAACCTAAACATGAAAAAGGTCCCTTCAAAGGAACAGTTTAACCTAGAAGAACGAAATTTGGTCAGCCAAGTGGGATTGGTGTACTGATCATTACCTGCTAGTATCATCAAGATTGGGTGAAAAAATATTTGCTGAGATTTCAGGAAACTCGTAGTTTTTTGGAATCTAGGCAACCCCTTTCAATGAAAGGGATTCTCGTCAGTCTCTGCTTGGGGCTACTTCAATAGGACACAAACCATAGTGATAGAACTTTTAAGTACATTATTGTGCCAAGTTTCAAAGAGCTAGCACAAACCGTGTTTGATTTAGAGTTCCCACTACATGAATCCATATAGGAGAAAACAGAGTGAAACCTAAACATGAAAACGGTTACTGCAAAGGAAGGATTTAACCTAGAAGAACGAAATTTGGTGAACCAAGTGGGACTAGTTTTGTGATCATTATCTTCAAGTATCATCAAGATTGGGTGAAAAAGTGTTTGCTGAGATTTCCGGAAACTCGTAGTGTTTCGAAATCTTGGCAACCCCTTTCAATGAAAGTGATTCTCGTCAGTCTCTGCTTGGGGATACTTCAATAGGACACAAACCATAGCGATAGAACTTGGAACTACATTATTGTGCCAAGTTTCAAAGAGCTAGCACAATCCGTGTTTGATTTAGAGTTCCAACTACATGTATCCATATAGGAGAAAACAGAGTGAAACCTAAACATGAAAACGGTTACTGCAAAGGAACGGTTTAAGCTAGAAGAACGAAATTTGGTGAGCCAAGTGGGATTGGTGTACTGATCATTACCTGCCAGTATCATCAAGATTGGGTGAAAAAATGTTTCCTGAGATTTCAGGAAACTCGTAGTTTTTTGGAAGCTTGGCAACCCCTTTCAATGAAAGGGATTCTCGTCAGTCTCTGCTTGGGGCTACTTCAATAGGACACAATCCATAGCGATAGAACTTGGAACTACATTATTGTGCCAAGTTTCAAAGAGCTAGCACAAACCGTGTTTGATTTAGAGTTCCAACTACATGTATCCATATAGGAGAAAACAGAGTGAAACCTAAACATGTAAACGGTTCCTGCAATGGAATCGTTTAACCTAGAAGAACGTAATTTGGTGAGCCAAGTGGGACTGGTGTACTGATCATGACCTGACAGTATCATCAAGATTGGGTGAAAAAATGTTTGCTGAGATTTCCGGAAACTCGTAGTTTTTTGGAAGCTTGGCAACCCCTTTCAATGAAACTGATTCTCGTCACTCTCCCCTTGGGGCAACTTCAATAGGACACAAACCATAGCGATAGAACTTGGAACTACATTATTGTGCCAAGTTTCAAAGAGCTAGCACAAACCGTATTTGATTTAGAGTTCCAACTATATGTATCCATATAGGAGAAAACAGAGTGAAACCTAAACATGAAATCGCTTCCTGCAAAAGAACCGTTTAACCTAGAAGAACGAAATTTGGTGAGCCAAGTGGGACTGGTGTACTGATCATGACCTGCCAGTATCATCAAGATTGGGTGAAAAAATGTTTGCTGAGATTTCCGGAAAATCGTAGTTTTTTTGAAGGTTGGCAACCCCTTTCAATTAAAGTGATTCTCGTCAGTCTCTGCTTGGGGATACTTCAATAGGACACAAACCATAGCGATAGAACTTGGAAATACATTATTGTGCCAAGTTTCTAAGAGCTAGCACAAACCGTGTTTCATTTAGAGTTCCAACTACATGTATCCATATAGGAGAAAACAGATTGAAACCTAAACATGAAAACGGTTCCTGCAAGGAACCGTTTAACCTAGAAGAACGAAATTTGGTGAGCCAAGTGGGATTAGTGTACTGATCATTATCTGCCAGTATCATCAAGATTGGGTCAAAAAATGTTTGCTGAAATTTCCGGAAAATCGTAGTTTTTTGGAAGCTTGTCAACCCCTTTCAATGAAAGTGATTCTCGTCAGTCTCTGCTTGGGGTACTTCAATAGGACACAAACCATAGCGATAGATCTTGGAACTACATTATTGTGCCAAGTTTCAAAGAGCTAGCACAAACCGTGTTTGATTTAGAGATCCAACTACATGTATCCATATAGGAGAAAACAGAGTGAAACCTAAATATGAAAACGATTACTGCAAAGGAACGATTTACCCTAGAAGAAGGAAATTTGGTGAGCAAAGTGGGACTGGTGTACTGATCATTATCTGCAAGTATCATGAAGTTTGGGTGAAAAAATGTTTGCTGAGATTTCCGGAAACTCGTAGTTTTTTGAAAGCTGGGCAACCCATTTCAATGAAAGTGATTTTCGTCAGTCTCTGCTTGGGGCTGCTTCAATAGGACACAAACCATAGCGATAGAACTTGGAAATACATTATTGTGCAAAGTTTCAAAGACCTAGCACAAACCATGTTTGATTTAGAGTTCCAACTACATGTATCCATATAGGAGAAAATAGAGTGAAACCTAAATATGAAAACGGTAACTGCAAAGAAACGGTTTAAGCTAGAAGAACGAAATTTGGTGAGCCAAGTGGGATTGGTGTACTGATCATTACCTGCTAGTATCATCAAGATTGGGTGAAAAAATATTTGCTGAGATTTCAGGAAACTCGTAGTTTTTTGGAAGCTTGTCAACCCCTTTCAATGAAAGTGATTCTCGTCAGTCTCTGCTTGGGGCTACTTCAATAGGACACAAACCATAGCGATAGAACTTGGAAATATATTATTGTGCCAAGTTTCAAAGAGGTAGCACAAACCGTGTTTTATTTAGAGTTCCAACTACATGTATCCATATAGGAGAAAACAGAGTGAAACCTAAACATGAAAACGGTTCCTGCAAAGGAACCGTTTAACCTAGAAGAACGAAATTTGGTGAGCCAAGTGGGATTAGTGCACTGATCATTATCTGCCAGTATCATCAAGATTGGGTGAAAAAATGTTTGCTGAGAATTCCGGAAACTCGTAGTTTTTCGAAAGCTTCACAACCCCTTTCAATGAAAGGGATTCTCGTCAGTCTCTGCTTGGGGCTACTTCAATAGGACACAAACCATAGCGATAGAACTTGGAACTACATTATTGTGCCAAGTTTCAAAGAGCTAGCACAATCCGTGTTTGATTTAGAGTTCCAACTACATGTATCCATATAGGAGAAAACAGAGTGAAACCTAAACATGAAAAAGGTCCCTTCAAAGGAACAGTTTAACCTAGAAGAACGAAATTTGGTCAGCCAAGTGGGATTGGTGTACTGATCATTACCTGCTAGTATCATCAAGATTGGGTGAAAAAATATTTGCTGAGATTTCAGGAAACTCGTAGTTTTTTGGAATCTAGGCAACCCCTTTCAATGAAAGGGATTCTCGTCAGTCTCTGCTTGGGGCTACTTCAATAGGACACAAACCATAGTGATAGAACTTTTAAGTACATTATTGTGCCAAGTTTCAAAGAGCTAGCACAAACCGTGTTTGATTTAGAGTTCCCACTACATGAATCCATATAGGAGAAAACAGAGTGAAACCTAAACATGAAAACGGTTACTGCAAAGGAAGGATTTAACCTAGAAGAACGAAATTTGGTGAACCAAGTGGGACTAGTTTTGTGATCATTATCTTCAAGTATCATCAAGATTGGGTGAAAAAGTGTTTGCTGAGATTTCCGGAAACTCGTAGTGTTTCGAAATCTTGGCAACCCCTTTCAATGAAAGTGATTCTCGTCAGTCTCTGCTTGGGGATACTTCAATAGGACACAAACCATAGCGATAGAACTTGGAACTACATTATTGTGCCAAGTTTCAAAGAGCTAGCACAATCCGTGTTTGATTTAGAGTTCCAACTACATGTATCCATATAGGAGAAAACAGAGTGAAACCTAAACATGAAAACGGTTACTGCAAAGGAACGGTTTAAGCTAGAAGAACGAAATTTGGTGAGCCAAGTGGGATTGGTGTACTGATCATTACCTGCCAGTATCATCAAGATTGGGTCAAAAAATGTTTGCTGAAATTTCCGGAAAATCGTAGTTTTTGGAAGCTTGGCAACCCCTTTCAATGAAAGGGATTCTCGTCAGTCTCTGCTTGGGCTACTTCAATAGGACACAAACCATAGCGATAGATCTTGGAACTACATTATTGTGCCAAGTTTCAAAGAGCTAGCACAAACCGTGTTTGATTTAGAGATCCAACTACATGTATCCATATAGGAGAAAACAGAGTGAAACCTAAATATGAAAACGATTACTGCAAAGGAACGATTTACCCTAGAAGAAGGAAATTTGGTGAGCAAAGTGGGACTGGTGTACTGATCATTATCTGCAAGTATCATGAAGTTTGGGTGAAAAAATGTTTGCTGAGATTTCCGGAAACTCGTAGTTTTTGAAAGCTGGGCAACCCATTTCAATGAAAGTGATTTTCGTCAGTCTCTGCTTGGGGCTGCTTCAATAGGACACAAACCATAGCGATAGAACTTGGAAATACATTATTGTGCAAAGTTTCAAAGACCTAGCACAAACCATGTTTGATTTAGAGTTCCAACTACATGTATCCATATAGGAGAAAATAGAGTGAAACCTAAATATGAAAACGGTAACTGCAAAGAAACGGTTTAAGCTAGAAGAACGAAATTTGGTGAGCCAAGTGGGATTGGTGTACTGATCATTACCTGCTAGTATCATCAAGATTGGGTGAAAAAATATTTGCTGAGATTTCAGGAAACTCGTAGTTTTTTGGAAGCTTGTCAACCCCTTTCAATGAAAGTGATTCTCGTCAGTCTCTGCTTGGGGCTACTTCAATAGGACACAAACCATAGCGATAGAACTTGGAAATATATTATTGTGCCAAGTTTCAAAGAGGTAGCACAAACCGTGTTTTATTTAGAGTTCCAACTACATGTATCCATATAGGAGAAAACAGAGTGAAACCTAAACATGAAAACGGTTCCTGCAAAGGAACCGTTTAACCTAGAAGAACGAAATTTGGTGAGCCAAGTGGGATTAGTGCACTGATCATTATCTGCCAGTATCATCAAGATTGGGTGAAAAAATGTTTGCTGAGAATTCCGGAAACTCGTAGTTTTTCGAAAGCTTCACAACCCCTTTCAATGAAAGGGATTCTCGTCAGTCTCTGCTTGGGGCTACTTCAATAGGACACAAACCATAGCGATAGAACTTGGAACTACATTATTGTGCCAAGTTTCAAAGAGCTAGCACAATCCGTGTTTGATTTAGAGTTCCAACTACATGTATCCATATAGGAGAAAACAGAGTGAAACCTAAACATGAAAAAGGTCCCTTCAAAGGAACAGTTTAACCTAGAAGAACGAAATTTGGTCAGCCAAGTGGGATTGGTGTACTGATCATTACCTGCTAGTATCATCAAGATTGGGTGAAAAAATATTTGCTGAGATTTCAGGAAACTCGTAGTTTTTTGGAATCTAGGCAACCCCTTTCAATGAAAGGGATTCTCGTCAGTCTCTGCTTGGGGCTACTTCAATAGGACACAAACCATAGTGATAGAACTTTTAAGTACATTATTGTGCCAAGTTTCCAAGAGCTAGCACAAACCGTGTTTGATTTAGAGTTCCCACTACATGAATCCATATAGGAGAAAACAGAGTGAAACCTAAACATGAAAACGGTTACTGCAAAGGAAGGATTTAACCTAGAAGAACGAAATTTGGTGAACCAAGTGGGACTAGTTTTGTGATCATTATCTTCAAGTATCATCAAGATTGGGTGAAAAAGTGTTTGCTGAAATTTCCGGAAACTCGTAGTGTTTCGAAATCTTGGCAACCCCTTTCAATGAAAGTGATTCTCGTCAGTCTCTGCTTGGGGATACTTCAATAGGACACAAACCATAGCGATAGAACTTGGAACTACATTATTGTGCCAAGTTTCAAAGAGCTAGCACAATCCGTGTTTGATTTAGAGTTCCAACTACATGTATCCATATAGGAGAAAACAGAGTGAAACCTAAACATGAAAACGGTTACTGCAAAGGAACGGTTTAAGCTAGAAGAACGAAATTTGGTGAGCCAAGTGGGATTGGTGTACTGATCATTACCTGCCAGTATCATCAAGATTGGGTGAAAAAATGTTTCCTGAGATTTCAGGAAACTCGTAGTTTTTTGGAAGCTTGGCAACCCCTTTCAATGAAAGGGATTCTCGTCAGTCTCTGCTTGGGGCTACTTCAATAGGACACAATCCATAGCGATAGAACTTGGAACTACATTATTGTGCCAAGTTTCAAAGAGCTAGCACAAACCGTGTTTGATTTAGAGTTCCAACTACATGTATCCATATAGGAGAAAACAGAGTGAAACCTAAACATGTAAACGGTTCCTGCAATGGAATCGTTTAACCTAGAAGAACGTAATTTGGTGAGCCAAGTGGGACTGGTGTACTGACCATGACCTGACAGTATCATCAAGATTGGGTGAAAAAATGTTTGCTGAGATTTCCGGAAACTCGTAGTTTTTTGGAAGCTTGGCAACCCTTTCAATGAAACTGATTCTCGTCACTCTCCCCTTGGGGCAACTTCAATAGGACACAAACCATAGCGATAGAACTTGGAACTACATTATTGTGCCAAGTTTCAAAGAGCTAGCACAAACCGTATTTGATTTAGAGTTCCAACTATATGTATCCATATAGGAGAAAACAGAGTGAAACCTAAACATGAAATCGCTTCCTGCAAAAGAACCGTTTAACCTAGAAGAACGAAATTTGGTGAGCCAAGTGGGACTGGTGTACTGATCATGACCTGCCAGTATCATCAAGATTGGGTGAAAAAATGTTTGCTGAGATTTCCGGAAAATCGTAGTTTTTTTGAAGGTTGGCAACCCCTTTCAATTAAAGTGATTCTCCTCAGTCTCTGCTTGGGGATACTTCAATAGGACACAAACCATAGCGATAGAACTTGGAAATACATTATTGTGCCAAGTTTCTAAGAGCTAGCACAAACCGTGTTTCATTTAGAGTTCCAACTACATGTATCCATATAGGAGAAAACAGATTGAAACCTAAACATGAAAACGGTTCCTGCAAGGAACCGTTTAACCTAGAAGAACGAAATTTGGTGAGCCAAGTGGTATTAGTGTACTGATCATTATCTGCCAGTATCATCAAGATTGGGTCAAAAAATGTTTGCTGAAATTTCCGGAAAATCGTAGTTTTTTGGAAGCTTGTCAACCCCTTTCAATGAAAGTGATTCTCGTCAGTCTCTGCTTGGGGTACTTCAATAGGACACAAACCATAGCGATAGATCTTGGAACTACATTATTGTGCCAAGTTTCAAAGAGCTAGCACAAACCGTGTTTGATTTAGAGATCCAACTACATGTATCCATATAGGAGAAAACAGAGTGAAACCTAAATATGAAAACGATTACTGCAAAGGAACGATGTAACCTAGAAGAAGGAAATTTGGTGAGCAAAGTGGGACTGGTGTACTGATCATTATCTGCAAGTATCATGAAGTTTGGGTGAAAAAATGTTTGCTGAGATTTCCGGAAACTCGTAGTTTTTCGAAAGCTGGGCAACCCATTTCAATGAAAGTGATTTTCGTCAGTCTCTGCTTGGGGCTGCTTCAATAGGACACAAACCATAGCGATAGAACTTGGAAATACATTATTGTGCAAAGTTTCAAAGACCTAGCACAAACCCATGTTTGATTTAGAGTTCCAACTACATGTATCCATATAGGAGAAAATAGAGTGAAACCTAAATATGAAAACGGTAACTGCAAAGAAACGGTTTAAGCTAGAAGACCGAAATTTGGTGAGCCAAGTGGGATTGGTGTACTGATCATTACCTGCTAGTATCATCAAGATTGGGTGAAAAAATATTTGCTGAGATTTCAGGAAACTCGTAGTTTTTTGGAAGCTTGTCAACCCCTTTCAATGAAAGTGATTCTCGTCAGTCTCTGCTTGGGGCTACTTCAATAGGACACAAACCATAGCGATAGAACTTGGAAATATATTATTGTGCCAAGTTTCAAAGAGCTAGCACAAACCGTGTTTTATTTAGAGTTCCAACTACATGTATCCATATAGGAGAAAACAGAGTGAAACCTAAACATGAAAACGGTTCCTGCAAAGGAACCGTTTAACCTAGAAGAACGAAATTTGGTGAGCCAAGTGGGATTAGTGCACTGATCATTATCTGCCAGTATCATCAAGATTGGGTGAAAAAAATGTTTGCTGAAATTTCTGGAAAATCGTAGTTTTTCGGAGGCTTGGCAACCCCTTCAATGAAACTGATTCTCGTCAGTCTCTGCTTGGGGTACTTCAATAGGACACAAACCATAGCGATAGATCTTGGAACTACATTATTGTGCCAAGTTTCAAAAGAGCTAGCACAAACCGTGTTTGATTTAGAGTTCCAACTACATGTATCCATATAGGAGAAAACAGAGTGAAACCTAACCTTGAAAACGGTTCCTGCAAAGGAACCCGTTTAACCTAGAAGAAGGAAATTTGGTGAGCCAAGTGGGATTAGTGTACTGATCATTATCTGCAAGTATCATAAATATTGGCTGAAAAAATGTTTGCTGAGATTTCCGGAAACTCGTAGTTTTTCGAAAGCTGGGCAACCCATTTCAATGAAAGTGATTCTCGTCAGTCTCTGCTTGGGGCTGCTTCAATAGGACACAAACCATAGCGATAGAACTTCGAACTACATTATTGTGCAAAGTTTCAAAGAGCTAGCACAAACCGTGTTTGATTTAGAGTTCCAAATACATGTATCCATATAGAGAAAAACAGATTGAAACCTAAATATGAAAACGGTTACTGCAAAGAAACGATTTAACCAAGAAGAACGAAATTTGGTTAGCCAAGTGGGATTGGTGTACTGATCATGACCTCCCAGTATCATCAAGATTGGGTGAAAAAATGTTTGCTGAGAATTCCGGAAACTCGTAGATTTCGAAAGCTTCGCAACCCCTTCAATGAAAGTGATTCTCGTCAGTCTCTGCTTGGGGCTACTTCAATAGGACACAAACCATAGCGATAAAAATTGGAACTACATTATTGTGCCAAGTTTCAAAGAGCTAGCACAAACCCTGTTTTATTTAGAGTTCCAAATACATGTATCCATATAGGAGAAAAACAGAGTGAAACCTAAACAAGAAAACGGCTCCTGCAAAGGAATCGTTTAACCTAGAAGAACGTAATTTGGTGAGCCAAGTGGGACTGGTGTACTGATCATGACCTGACAGTATCATCAAGATTGGGTGAAAAAAATGTTTGCCAGAGCTTCCGAAAAAACTACGA
>NW_027553821.1:0-29504 GCF_045843805.1 Urocitellus parryii
AGTTTTCTGGAAGCTCAGGCAAATATTTTTTCACCCAATCTTGATGATACTTGCATATAATGGTCAGTACAACAATCCCACTTGGCTCACCTAATTTCGTTCTTCTCGCTTAAACCGTTCCTTTGCAGGAACCGTTTTCATGTTTAGGTTTAACTCTGTTTTCTCCTATATGGATACATGTAGTTGGAACCCTAAATCAAACACGGTTTGTGCTAGCTCTTTGAAACTTGGCACAATAATGTAGTTCCAAGTTCTATCGCTATGGTTTGTGTCCTATTGAAGTAGCCTCAAGCGGAGACTGACGAGAATCACTTTAATTGAAAGGGGTTGCCAAGCTTCCAAAACACTAAGAGTTTCCTGAAATCTCAGCAAACCTTTTTTCACCCAATCTTGATGAGACTTGCAGGTAATGATCAGTACACCAATCCCACTTGGCTCACCAAATTTCGTTCTTCTCGGTTAAACCGTTCCTTTGTAGGAACCGTTTTGATGTTTAGGTTTCACTCTGTTTTCTCCTATATGGATACATGTATTTGGAACTCTAAATCAAACACGGTTTGTGCTAGCTCTTTGAAACTTGGCACAATAATGTAGTTCCAAGTTCTATCGCTATGGTTTGTGTCCTATTGAAGTAGCCCCAAGCAGAGACTGACGAGAATCACTTTCATTGAAAGGGGTTGCCAAGCTTCCAAAAAATTACTAGTTTCCTGAAATCTCAGCAAACATTTTTTCACCCAATCATGATGATAGTTGCAGGTAATGATCAGTACACCAATCCCACATGGCTCACCAAATTTCGTTCTTTTCGGTTAAACCGTTCCTTTGCAGGAACCGTTTTCATGTTTAGGTTTAACTCTGTTTTCTCCTATATGGATACATGTAGTTGGAACCCTAACTCAAACACGGTTTGTGCTAGCTCTTTGAAACTTTGCACAATAATGTAGTTCCAAGTTCTATCGCTATGGTTTGTGTCCTATTTTAGTAGCCTCAAGCAGAGTCTGACGAGTATCACTTTCATTTTAGGGGTTGCAAAGCTTCCAAAAAACTACGAGTTTCCTGAAATCTCTGCAAACCTTTTTTCATCCAATCTTGATGATACTTCCAGTTAATGATCAGTACACCAATGCCACTTGGCTAACCAAATTTCGTTCTTCTCGGTTAAACCGTTCCTTTGCAGGAACCGTTTTCATGTTTAGGTTTCACTCTGTTTTCTCCTATATGGATACATGTAGTTGGAACTCTAAATCAAACACGGTTTGTGCTAGCTCTTTGAAACTTGGCACAATAATGTAGTTCCTAGTTCTATCGCTATGGTTTGTGTCCTATTGAAGAAGCCCCAAGCAGAGACTGACGAGAATCACTTTCATTTAAAGGGGTTGCCAAACTTCCAAAAAACTACGAGTTTCCTGAAATCTCAGCAAACATTTTTTCACCCAATCTTGATGATACTTGCAGGTAATGACCCGTACAACAATCAAACTTGGCTCACCAAATTTCGTTCCTCTCGGTTAAACCGTTCTTTGCAGGAACCTTTTTCATATTTAGGTTTCACTCTGTTTTCTCCTATATGGATACATGTAGTTGGAACTCTAAAGCAAACACGGTTTGTGCTAGCTCTTTGAAACTTGGCACAATAAAGTAGTTCCAAGTTCTATCGCTATGGTTTGTGTCCTATTGAAGAAGCCCCAAGCAGAGACTGACGAGAATCACTTTCATTGAAATGGATTGCCAAGCTTCCAAAAAAACACGAGTTTCCTGAAATCTCAGCAAACATTTTTTCACCCAATCTTGATGATACTTGCAGGTAATGTTCAGTACACCAATCCCACTTGGCTCACCAAATTTCGTTCTTCTCGGTTAAACCGTTCCTTTGCAGGTACCGTTTTCATGTTTAGGTTTCACTCTGTTTTCTCCTATATGGATACATGTAGTTGGAACTCTAAATCAAACACGGTTTGTGCTAGCACTTTGAAACATGGCACAATAATGTAGTTCCAAGTTCTATCGCTATGGTTTGTGTCCTATTGAAGTAGCATCAAGCAGAGACTGACGAGAATCACTTTAATTGAAAGGGGTTGCAAGGCTTCCAAAAAACTACGAGTTTCCTGAAATCTCAGCAAACATTTTTTCACCCAATCTTGATGATACTTGCAGGTAATGATCAGTACACCAATCCCACTTGGCTCACCAAATTTCGTTCTTCTCGGTTTAACCGTTCCTTTGCAGGTTTTCATGTTTAGGTTTCACTCTGTTTTCTCCTATATGGATACATGTAGTTGGAACTCTAAATCAAACACGGTTTGTGCTAGCTCTTTGAAACTTGGCACAATAATGTAGTTCCAAGTTCTATCGCTATGGTTTGTGTCCTATTGAAGTAGCCCCAAGCAGAGACTGACGACAATCACTTTCATTGAAAGGGGTTGCCGAGCTTCCAAAAACTACAAGTTTCCTGAAATCTCAGCAAATATTTTATCACCCAATCTTGATGATACTTGCATATAATGGTCAGTACAACAATCCCACTTGGCTCACCTAATTTCGTTCTTCTCGCTTAAACCGTTCCTTTGCAGGAACCGTTTTCATGTTTAGGTTTAACTCTGTTTTCTCCTATATGGATACATGTAGTTGGAACCCTAAATCAAACACGGTTTGTGCTAGCTCTTTGAAACTTGGCACAATAATGTAGTTCCAAGTTCTATCGCTATGGTTTGTGTCCTATTGAAGTAGCCTCAAGCGGAGACTGACGAGAATCACTTTCATTGAAAGGGGTTGCCAAGCTTCCAAAACACTACGAGTTTCCTGAAATCTCAGCAAACCTTTTTTCACCCAATCTTGATGATACTTGCAGG
This sequence comes from Urocitellus parryii, assembly GCF_045843805.1. Classification (NCBI taxonomy): domain Eukaryota; kingdom Metazoa; phylum Chordata; class Mammalia; order Rodentia; family Sciuridae; genus Urocitellus; species Urocitellus parryii. The sequence continues at coordinate 2,850 of NW_027553821.1, forward strand.
TAATGATCAGTACACCAATCCCACTTGGCTCACCAAATTTCGTTCTTCTCGGTTAAACCGTTCCTTTGTAGGAACCGTTTTGATGTTTAGGTTTCACTCTGTTTTCTCCAATATGGATACATGTAGTTGGAACTCTAAATCAAACACGGTTTGTGCTAGCTCTTTGAAACTTGGCACAATAATGTAGTTCCAAGTTCTATCGCTATGGTTTGTGTCCTATTGAAGTAGCCCCAAGCAGAGACTGACGAGAATCACTTTCATTGAAAGGGGTTGCCAAGCTTCCAAAAAAATACTAGTTTCCTGAAATCTCAGCAAACATTTTTTCACCCAATCATGATGATAGTTGCAGGTAATGATCAGTACACCAATCCCACATGGCTCACCAAATTTCGTTCTTTTCGGTTAAACCGTTCCTTTGCAGGAACCGTTTTCATGTTTAGGTTTAACTCTGTTTTCTCCTATATGGATACATGTAGTTGGAACCCTAACTCAAACACGGTTTGTGCTAGCTCTTTGAAACTTTGCACAATAATGTAGTTCCAAGTTCTATCGCTATGGTTTGTGTCCTATTTTAGTAGCCTCAAGCAGAGTCTGACGAGTATCACTTTCATTTTAGGGGTTGCAAAGCTTCCAAAAAACTACGAGTTTCCTGAAATCTCTGCAAACCTTTTTTCATCCAATCTTGATGATACTTCCAGTTAATGATCAGTACACCAATGCCACTTGGCTCACCAAATTTCGTTCTTCTCGGTTAAACCGTTCCTTTGCAGGAACCGTTTTCATGTTTAGGTTTCACTCTGTTTTCTCCTATATGGATACATGTAGTTGGAACTATAAATCAAACACGGTTTGTGCTAGCTCTTTGAAACTTGGCACAATAATGTAGTTCCTAGTTCTATCGCTATGGTTTGTGTCCTATTGAAGAAGCCCCAAGCAGAGACTGACGAGAATCACTTTCATTGAAAGGGGTTGCCAAACTTCCAAAAAACTACGAGTTTCCTGAAATCTCAGCAAACATTTTTTCACCCAATCTTGATGATACTTGCAGGTAATGATCAGTACACCAATCCCACTTGGCTCACCAAATTTCGTTCTTCTCGGTTAAACCGTTCCTTTGTAGGAACCGTTTTGATGTTTAGGTTTCACTCTGTTTTCTCCTATATGGATACATGTATTTGGAACTCTAAATCAAACACGGTTTGTGCTAGCTCTTTGAAACTTGGCACAATAATGTAGTTCCAAGTTCTATCGCTATGGTTTGTGTCCTATTGAAGTAGCCCCAAGCAGAGACTGACGAGAATCACTTTCATTGAAAGGGGTTGCCAAGCTTCCAAAAAATTACTAGTTTCCTGAAATCTCAGCAAACATTTTTTCACCCAATCATGATGATAGTTGCAGGTAATGATCAGTACACCAATCCCACATGGCTCACCAAATTTCGTTCTTTTCGGTTAAACCGTTCCTTTGCAGGAACCGTTTTCATGTTTAGGTTTAACTCTGTTTTCTCCTATATGGATACATGTAGTGGGAACCCTAACTCAAACACGGTTTGTGCTAGCTCTTTGAAACTTTGCACAATAATGTAGTTCCAAGTTCTATCGCTATGGTTTTTGTCCTATTTTAGTAGCCTCAAGCAGAGTCTGACGAGTATCACTTTCATTTTAGGGGTTGCAAAGCTTCCAAAAAACTACGAGTTTCCTGAAATCTCTGCAAACCTTTTTTCATCCAATCTTGATGATACTTCCAGTTAATGATCAGTACACCAATGCCACTTGGCTAACCAAATTTCGTTCTTCTCGGTTAAACCGTTCCTTTGCAGGAACCGTTTTCATGTTTAGGTTTCACTCTGTTTTCTCCTATATGGATACATGTAGTTGGAACTCTAAATCAAACACGGTTTGTGCTAGCTCTTTGAAACTTGGCACAATAATGTAGTTCCTAGTTCTATCGCTATGGTTTGTGTCCTATTGAAGAAGCCCCAAGCAGAGACTGACGACAATCACTTTCATTGAAAGGGGTTGCCAAACTTCCAAAAAACTATGAGTTTCCTGAAATCTCAGCAAACATTTTTTCACCCAATCTTGATGATACTTGCAGGTAATGACCCGTACAACAATCAAACTTGGCTCACCAAATTTCGTTCCTCTCGGTTAAACCGTTCTTTGCAGGAACCTTTTTCATATTTAGGTTTCACTCTGTTTTCTCCTATATGGATACATGTAGTTGGAACTCTAAAGCAAACACGGTTTGTGCTAGCTCTTTGAAACTTGGCACAATAAAGTAGTTCCAAGTTCTATCGCTATGGTTTGTGTCCTATTGAAGAAGCCCCAAGCAGAGACTGACGAGAATCACTTTCATTGAAATGGATTGCCAAGCTTCCAAAAAAACACGAGTTTCCTGAAATCTCAGCAAACATTTTTTCACCCAATCTTGATGATACTTGCAGGTAATGTTCAGTACACCAATCCCACTTGGCTCACCAAATTTCGTTCTTCTCGGTTAAACCGTTTCTTTGCAGGTACCGTTTTCATGTTTAGGTTTCACTCTGTTTTCTCCTATATGGATACATGTAGTTGGAACTCTAAATCAAACACGGTTTGTGCTAGCACTTTGAAACATGGCACAATAATGTAGTTCCAAGTTCTATCGCTATGGTTTGTGTCCTATTGAAGTAGCATCAAGCAGAGACTGACGAGAATCACTTTAATTGAAAGGGGTTGCAAGGCTTCCAAAAAACTACGAGTTTCCTGAAATCACAGCAAACATTTTTTCACCCAATCTTGATGATACTTGCAGGTAATGATCAGTACACCAATCCCACTTGGCTCACCAAATTTCGTTCTTCTCGGTTTAACCGTTCCTTTGCAGGTTTTCATGTTTAGGTTTCACTCTGTTTTCTCCTATATGGATACATGTAGTTGGAACTCTAAATCAAACACGGTTTGTGCTAGCTCTTTGAAACTTGGCACAATAATGTAGTTCCAAGTTCTATCGCTATGGTTTGTGTCCTATTGAAGTAGCCCCAAGCAGAGACTGACGACAATCACTTTCATTGAAAGGGGTTGCCGAGCTTCCAAAAACTACAAGTTTCCTGAAATCTCAGCAAATATTTTATCACCCAATCTTGATGATACTTGCATATAATGGTCAGTACAACAATCCCACTTGGCTCACCTAATTTCGTTCTTCTCGGTTAAACCGTTCCTTTGCAGGAACCGTTTTCATGTTTAGGTTTAACTCTGTTTTCTCCTATATGGATACATGTAGTTGGAACCCTAAATCAAACACGGTTTGTGCTAGCTCTTTGAAACTTGGCACAATAATGTAGTTCCAAGTTCTATCGCTATGGTTTGTGTCCTATTGAAGTAGCCTCAAGCGGAGACTGACGAGAATCACTTTCATTGAAAGGGGTTGCCAAGCTTCCAAAACACTACGAGTTTCCTGAAATCTCAGCAAACCTTTTTTCACCCAATCTTGATGATACTTGCAGGTAATGATCAGTACACCAATCCCACTTGGCTCACCAAATTTCGTTCTTCTCGGTTAAACCGTTCCTTTGTAGGAACCGTTTTGATGTTTAGGTTTCACTCTGTTTTCTCCAATATGGATACATGTAGTTGGAACTCTAAATCAAACACGGTTTGTGCTAGCTCTTTGAAACTTGGCACAATAATGTAGTTCCAAGTTCTATCGCTATGGTTTGTGTCCTATTGAAGTAGCCCCAAGCAGAGACTGACGAGAATCACTTTCATTGAAAGGGGTTGCCAAGCTTCCAAAAAAATACTAGTTTCCTGAAATCTCAGCAAACATTTTTTCACCCAATCATGATGATAGTTGCAGGTAATGATCAGTACACCAATCCCACATGGCTCACCAAATTTCGTTCTTTTCGGTTAAACCGTTCCTTTGCAGGAACCGTTTTCATGTTTAGGTTTAACTCTGTTTTCTCCTATATGGATACATGTAGTTGGAACCCTAACTCAAACACGGTTTGTGCTAGCTCTTTGAAACTTTGCACAATAATGTAGTTCCAAGTTCTATCGCTATGGTTTGTGTCCTATTTTAGTAGCCTCAAGCAGAGTCTGACGAGTATCACTTTCATTTTAGGGGTTGCAAAGCTTCCAAAAAACTACGAGTTTCCTGAAATCTCTGCAAAGCTTTTTTCATCCAATCTTGATGATACTTCCAGTTAATGATCAGTACACCAATGCCACTTGGCTCACCAAATTTCGTTCTTCTCGGTTAAACCGTTCCTTTGCAGGAACCGTTTTCATGTTTAGGTTTCACTCTGTTTTCTCCTATATGGATACATGTAGTTGGAACTATAAATCAAACACGGTTTGTGCTAGCTCTTTGAAACTTGGCACAATAATGTAGTTCCTAGTTCTATCGCTATGGTTTGTGTCCTATTGAAGAAGCCCCAAGCAGAGACTGACGAGAATCACTTTCATTGAAAGGGGTTGCCAAACTTCCAAAAAACTACGAGTTTCCTGAAATCTCAGCAAACATTTTTTCACCCAATCTTGATGATACTTGCAGGTAATGACCCGTACAACAATCAAACTTGGCTCACCAAATTTCGTTCCTCTCGGTTAAACCGTTCTTTGCAGGAACCTTTTTCATGTTTAGGTTTCACTCTGTTTTCTCCTATATGGATACATGTAGTTGGAACTCTAAAGCAAACACGGTTTGTGCTAGCTCTTTGAAAGTTGGCACAATAAAGTAGTTCCAAGTTCTATCGCTATGGTTTGTGTCCTATTGAAGAAGCCCCAAGCAGAGACTGACGAGAATCACTTTCATTGAAATGGATTGCCAAGCTTCCAAAAAAACACGAGTTTCCAGAAATCTCAGCAAACATTTTTTCACCCAATCTTGATGATACTTGCAGGTAATGTTTAGTACACCAATCCCACTTGGCTCACCAAATTTCGTTCTTCTCGGTTAAACCGTTCCTTTGCAGGAACCGTTTTCATGTTTAGGTTTCACTCTGTTTTCTCCTATATGGATACATGTAGTTGGAACTCTAAATCAAACACGGTTTGTGCTAGCACTTTGAAACATGGCACAATAATGTAGTTCCAAGTTCTGTCGCTATCGTTTGTGTCCTATTGAAGTAGCACCAAGCAGAGACTGAGGAGAATCACTTTCATTGATAGGGGTTGCCAAGCTTCCAAAAAACTATGAGTTTCCTGAAATCTCAGCAAACATTTTTTTTACCCAATCTTGATGATACTTGCAGGTAATGATCAGTACACCAATCCCACTTGGCTCACCAAATTTCGTTCTTCTCGCGTAAACCGTTCCTTTGCAGGAACCGTTTTCATGTTTAGGTTTCACTCTGTTTGCTCCTATAGGGAAACATGTAGTTGGAACTCTAAATCAAACACGGTTTGTGCTAGCTCTTTGAAACTTGGCACAATAATGTAGTTCCAAGTTCTATCAATATGGTTTGTCTCCTATTGAAGAAGTCCCAAGCAGAGACTGACGAGAATCACTTTCATTGAAAGGGGTTGCCAAGCTTCCAAAAAACTATGAGTTTCCTGAAATCTCAGCAAACTTTTTTTCACCCAATCTTGATGAGACTTGCAGGTAATGATCAGTACACCAATCCCACTTGGCTCACCAAATTTCATTCTTCTCGGTTAAACCGTTCCTTTGCAGGAACCGTTTTCATGTTTAGGTTTCACTCTCTTTTCTCCTATATGGATACATGTAGTTGGAACTCTAAATCAAACACGGTTTGTGCTAGCTCTTTGAAACTTGGCACAATAATGTAATTCCAAGTTCTATCGCTGTGGTTTGTGTCCTATTGCAGTAGCTCTAAGCAGAGACTGACGAGAATCACTTTCATTGAAAGGGGTTGCCAAGCTTCCAAAAACTACAAGTTTGCTGAAATCTCAGCAAATATTTTTTCACCCAATCTTGATGATACTTGCAGGTAATGATCAGTACACCAATCCCACTTGGCTCACCTAATATTGTTCTTCTCGCTTAAACCGTTCCTTTGTAGGAACCGTTTTCATGTTTAGGTTTCACTCTGTTTTCTCCTATATGGATACATGTAGTTGGAACCCTAAATCAAACACGGTTTGTGATAGCTCTTTGAAACGTTGCACAATAATGTAGTTCCAAGTTCAATCGCTATGGTTTGTGTCCTATTGAAGAAGCCCCAAGCAGAGACTGACGAGAATCACTTTCATTGAAAGGGGTTGCCAAGCTTCCAAAAATCTACGAGTTTCCTGAAATCTCAGCAAACATTTTTTCACCTAATTCTGATGATACCTGCAGGTAATGATCTGTACACCAATCCCACTTGGCTCACCAAATTTCTTTCTTCTCGGTTAAACCCTTCCTTTGCAGGAAATGGTTTCATGTTTAGGTTTCACTCTGTTTTCTCCGATATGGATACATGTAGTTGGAACTCTAAATCAAAAACGGTTTGTGCTAGCTCTTTGAAACTTGGCACAATAATGTAGTTCCAAGTTCTACCACTATGGTTTGTGTCCTATTGAAGTAGCCCCAAGCAGAGACAACGAGAATCACTTTCATTGAAAGGGGTTGCCAAGCTTCCAAAAAACTACGAGTTTCCTGAAATCTCAGCAAACTTTTTTTCACCCAATCTTGATGATACTTGCAGGTAATGATCAGGACACCAATCCCACTTGGCTCACCAAATTTCGTTCTTCTTGGTTAAACCGTTCCTTTGTAGGAACCGTTTTCATGTTTAGGTTTCACTCTGTTTTCTCCTTTATGGATACATGAGTTGGAACTCTAAATCAAACACGGTTTGTGCTAGCTCTTTGAAACTTGCACAATAATGTAGTTCCAAGTTCAATCGCTATGGTTTGTGTCCTATTGAAGTAGCCCCAAGCAGAGACTGACGAGAATCACTTTCATTGAAAGGGTTTGCCAAGCTTCCAAAAAACTACGATTTTCCTGAAATCTCAGCAAACCTTTTTTCACCCAATCTTGATGATACTTGCAGGTAATGACCCGTACAACAATCAAACTTGGGTCTCCAAATTTCGTTCTTCTCGGTTAAACCGTTCCTTTGCAGGAACCGTTTTCATGTTTAGGTTTCACTCTGTTTTCTCCTATATGGATACATGTAGTTGGAACTCTAAATCAAACACGGTTTGTGCTAGCTCTTTGAAAGTTGGCATAATAAAGTTGTTCCAAGTTCTATCGCTATGTTTTGTGTCCTATTGAAGTAGCCACAAGCAGAGACTGACGAGAATCACTTTCATTGAAAGGGGTTGCCAAGCTTCCAAAAAACTACGAGTTTCCTGAAATCTCAGCAAACCTTTTTTCACCCAATCTTGATGATACTTGCAGGTAATGATCAGTACACCAATCCCACTTGGCTCACCAAATTTCGTTCTTCTCGCTTAAACCGTTCCTTTGCAGGAACCGTTTTCATGTTTAGGTTTCACTCTCTTTTCTCCTATATGGATACATGTAGTTGGAACTCTAAATCAAACACGGTTTGTGCTAGCTCTTTGAAACTTGGCACAATAATGTAGTTCCTAGTTCTATCGCTATGGTTTGTGTCCTATTGAAGAAGCCCCAAGCAGAGACTGACGAGAATCACTTTCATTGAAAGGGGTTGCCAAACTTCCAAAAAACTACGATTTTCCTGAAATCTCAGCAAACATTTTTTCACCCAATCTTGATGATACTTGCAGGTAATGACCCGTACAACAATCAAACTTGGGTCTCCAAATTTCGTTCTTCTCGGTTAAACCGTTCTTTGCAGGAACCTTTTTAATGTTTAGGTTTCACTCTGTTTTCTCCTATATGGATACATGTAGTTGGAACTCTAAAGCAAACACGGTTTGTGCTAGCTCTTTGAAAGTTGGCACAATAAAGTAGTTCCAAGTTCTATCGCTATGGTTTGTGTCCTATTGAAGAAGCCCCAAGCAGAGACTGACGAGAATCACTTTCATTGAAATGGGTTGCCAAGTTTCCACAAAAACACGAGTTTCCTGAAATCTCAGCAAACATTTTTTCACCCAATCTTGATGATACTTGCAGGTAATGATCAGTACACCAATCCCACTTGGCTCACCAAATTTCGTTCTTCTCGCGTAAACCGTTCCTTTGCAGGAACCGTTTTCATGTTTAGGTTTCACTCTGTTTTCTCCTATATGGATACATGTAGTTGGAACTCTAAATAAACACGGTTTGTGCTAGCTCTTTGAAACTTGGCACAATAATGTAATTCCAAGTTCTATCGCTGTGGTTTGTGTCCTATTGCAGTAGCCCTAAGCAGAGACTGACTAGAATCACTTTCATCAAAAGGGGTTGCCAAGCTTCCAAAAAACTACGAGTTTCCTGAAATCTCAGCAAACCTTTTTTCATCCAATCTTGATGATACTTGCAGGTAATGATCAGTACACCAATCCCACTTGGCTCACCAAATTTCGTTCTTCTCGGTTAAACCGTTCCTTTGCAGGAACCGTTTTCATGTTTAGGTTTCACTCTGTTTTCTCCTATATGGATACATGTAGTTGGAACTCTAAATCAAACACGGTTTGTGCTAGCTTTTTGAAACTTGGCACAATAATGTAGTTCCAAGTTCTATCGCTATTGCATGTGTCCTATTGAAGTAGCCCCAAGCAGAGACTGACGAGAATCACTTTCATTGAAAGGGGTTGCCAAACTTCCAAAAAACAACGAATTTCCTGAAATCTCAGCAAACCTTTTTTCACCCAATCTTGATGATACTTGCAGGTAATGATCAGTACACTAATCCCACTTGGCTCACCAAATTTCGTTCATCTCGCTTAAACCGATCATTTGCAGGAACCTTTTTCACGTTTAGGTTTCACTCTGTTTTCTCCTATATGGAAACATGTAGATGGAACTCTAAATCAAACACGGTTTGTGCTAGCTCTTTGAAACTTGGCACAATAATGTAGTTCCAAGTTCAATCGCTATGGTTTTTGTCCTATTGAAGAAGCCCCAAGCAGAGACTGATGAGAATCACTTTCATTGAAAGGGGTTGCCAAGCTTCCAAAAATCTACGAGTTTCCTGAAATCTCAGCAAACATTTTTTCACCTAATTTTGATGATACCTGCAAGTAATGATCAGTACACCAATCCCACTTGGCTCACCAAATTTCTTTCTTCTCGGTTAAACCGTTCCTTTGCAGGAAATGGTTTCATGTTTAGGTTTCACTCTGTTTTCTCCCGATATGGATACATGTAGTTGGAACTCTAAATCAAAAACGGTTTGGCTAGCTCTTTGAAACTTGGCACAATAATGTAGTTCCAAGTTCAATCGCTATGGTTTGTGTCCTATTGAAGTAGCCCCAAGCAGAGACTGACGAGAATCACTTTTCATTGAAAGGGGTTGCCAAGCTTCCAAAAAACTACGAGTTTCCTGAAATCTCAGCAAACATTTTTTCACCCAATCTTGATGATACTTCCATTTAATGATCAAGACACCAATCCCACTTGTCTCACCAAATTTCGTTCTTCTTGGTTAAACCGTTCCTTTGTAGGAACCGTTTTCATGTTTAGGTTTCACTCTGTTTTCTCCTTTATGGATACATGAGTTGGAACTCTAAATCAAACACGGTTTGTGCTAGCTCTTTGAATCTTGCACAATAATGTAGTTCCAAGTTCAATCGCTATGGTTTGTGTCCTATTGAAGTAGCCCCAAGCAGAGACTGACGAGAATCACTTTCATTGAAAGGGGTTGCCAAGCTTCCAAAAAACTACGAGTTCCTGAAATATCAGCAAACCTTTTTTCACCCAATCTTGATGATACTTGCAGGTAATGACCCGTACAACAATCAAACTTGGGTCTCCAAATTTCGTTCTCGGTTAAACCGTTCCTTTGCAGAACCTTTTTCATGTTTAGGTTTCACTCTGTTTTCTCCTATATGGATACATGTAGTTGGAACTCTAAATCCAAACACGGTTGTGCTAGCTCTTTGAAAGTTGGCATAATAAAGTAGTTCCAAGTTCTATCGCTATGTTTTGTGTCTATTGAAGTAGCCACAAGCAGAGACTGACGAGAATCACTTTCATTGAAAGGGGTTGCCAAGCTTCCAAAAACTACGAGTTTCCTGAAATCTCAGCAAACCTTTTTTCACCCAATCTTGATGATACTTGCAGGTAATGATCAGTACACCAATCCCACTTGGCTCACCAAATTTCGTTCTTCTCGCTTAAACCATTCCTTTGCAGGAACCGTTTTGATGTTTAGGTTTCACTCTCTTTTTCTCCTATATGGAAACATGTAGATGGAACTCTAAATGAAACACGGTTTGTGCTAGCTCTTTGAAACTTGGCACAATAATGTAGTTCCCAGTACTATCGCTATGGTTTGTGTCCTATTGAAGAAGCCCAAGCAGAGACTGACGAGAATCACTTTCATTGAAAGCGGTTGCCAAACTTCCAAAAAACTACGAGTTTCCTGAAATCTCAGCAAACATTTTTTCACCCAATCTTGATGATACTTCCATTTAATGATCAGTACACCAATCCCACTTGGCTCACCAAATTTCGTTCTTCTCGGTTAAACCGTTCCTTTGTAGGAACCGTTTTGATGTTTAGGTTTCACTCTGTTTTCTCCTATATGGATACATGTAGTTGGAACTCTAAATCAAACACGGTTTGTGCTAGCTCTTTGAAACTTGGCACAATAATGTAGTTCCAAGTTCAATCGCTATGGTTTGTGTCCTATTGAAGTAGCCCCAAGCAGAGACTGACGAGAATCACTTTCATTGAAAGGGGTTGCCAAGCTTCCAAAAACTACGAGTTTCCTGAAATGTCAGCAAACCTTTTTCACCCAATCTTGATGATACTTGCAGGTAATGACCCGTACAACAATCAAACTTGGGTCTCCAAATTTCGTTCTTCTCGCTTAAACCATTCCTTTGCAGGAACCGTTTTCATGTTTAGGTTTTCACTCTGTTTTCTCCTATATGGATGCATGTAGTTGGAACTCTAAATCAAACACGATTTGTGCTAGCTCTTTGAAACTTGGCACAATAATGTAGTTCCAAGTCCTATCACTATGGTTTGTGTCCTATTGAAGTAGCCCCAAGCAGAGACTGACGAGAATCACTTTCATTGAAACTGGTTGCCAAGCTTCCAAAAATTACTAGTTTCCTGAAATCTAGACAAACATTTTTTCACCCAATCTTGATGATAGATGCAGGTAATGATCAGTACACCAATCCTACATGGCTCACCAAATTTCGTTCTTTTTGGTTAAACCGTTCCTTTGCAGGAACCGTTTTCATGTTTAGGTTTCACTCTGTTTTCTCCTATATGGATACATGTAGTTGGAACTCTAAATCGAACACGGTTTGTGCTAGCTCTTTGAAACTTGGCACAATAATGTAGTTCCAAGTTCTATCGCTATGGATTGTGTCCTATTGAAGTAGCCCCAAGCGGAGCCTGACGAGAATCACTTTCATTGAAAGGGGTTGCCAAGCTTCCAAAACACTACGAGTTTCCTGAAATCTCAGCAGACATTTTTTTCACCCAATCTTGATGATACTTCCCTTTAATGATCAGTACACCAATCCCACTTGGCTCATCAAATTTCGTTCTTCTCGGTTAAAACCGTTCCTTTGTAGGAACGGTTCTGATGTTTAGGTTTCACTCTGTTTTCTCCTATAAGGATACATGTATTGGAACTCTAAATCAAACACGGTTTGTGCTAGCTCTTTGAACCTTGGCACAATAATGTAGTTCCAAGTTCTATCGCTATGGTTTGTGTCCTATTGAAGTAGCCCCAAGCAGAGACTGACGAGAATCACTTTCATCGAAAGGGGTTGCAAAGCTTCCAAAAACTACGAGTTTCCTGAAATCTCTGCAAACCTTTTTTCATCCAATCTTGATGATACTTGCAGGTAATGATCAGTACACAAATCCCACTTGGCTCACCAAATTTCGTTCTTCTCGGTTAAACCGTTCCTTTGCAGGAACCGTTTTCATGTTTAGGTTTCACTCTCTTTTCTCCTATATGGATACAAGTAGTTGGAACTCTAAATAAAACACGGTTTGTGCTAGCTCTTTGAAACTTGGCACAATAATGTAGTACCAAGTTCTATCGCTATGGTTTGTGTCCTATTGAAGTAGCCCCAAACAGAGACTGACGAGAATCACTTTCATTGAAAGGGGTTGCCAAGCTTCCAAAAACTACGAGTTTCCTGAAATCTCAGCAAACCTTTTTTCACCCAATCTTGATGATACATGCAGGTAATAACCGTACAACAATCAAAACTTGGCTCACCAAATTTCTTTCTTCTCGGTTAAACCGTTCCTTTGCAGGAAATGGTTTCATGTTTAGGTTTCACTCTGTTTTCTCCGATATGGATACATGTAGTTGGAACTCTAAATCAAACACGGTTTGTGCTAGCTCTTTGAAACTTGGCACAATAATGTAGTTCCAAGTTCTATCACTATGGTTTTTGTCCTATTGAAGTAACCCCAAGCAGAGACTGACGAGAATCACTTTCATTGAAAGGGGTTGCCAACTTCCAAAAAACTACGAATTTCCTGAAATCTCAGCAAACCTTTTTTCACCCAATCTTGATGATACTTGCAGGTAATGATCAGTACACCAATCCCACTTGGCTCACCAAATTTCGTTCATCTCGCTTAAACCGTTCATTTGCAGGAACCCTTTTCACGTTTAGGTTTCACTCTGTTTTCTCCTATATGGATACATGAGTTGGAACTCTAAATCAAACACGGTTTGTGCTAGCTCTTTGAAAATTGGCACAATAATGTAGTTCCAAGTTCTATCACTATGTTTTGTGTCCTATTGAAGTAGCCCCAAGCAGAGACTGACGAGAATCACTTTCATTGAAAGGGGTTGCCAAGCTTCCAAAAACTACGAGTTTCCTGAAATCTCAGCAAACATTTTTTCACCCAATCTTGATGATACTTCCATTTAATGATCAGGACACCAATCCTACTTGGCTCACCAAATTTCGTTCTTCTTGGTTAAACCGTTCCTTTGTAGGAACCGTTTTCATGTTTAGGTTTCACTCTGTTTTCTCCAATATGGATACATGATTTGGAACTCTAAATCAAACACGGTTTGTGCTAGCTCTTTGAAACTTGCACAATAATGTAGTTCCAAGTTCAATCGCTATGGTTTGTGTCCTATTGAAGTAGCCCCAAGCAGAGACTGACGAGAATCACTTTCATTGAAGGGGTTGCCAAGCTTCCAAAAAACTACGAGTTTCCTGAAATCTCAGCAAACCTTTTTTCACCCAATCTTGATGATACTTGCAGGTAATGACCCGTACAAGAATCAAACTTGGGTCTCCAAATTTCGTTCTTCTCGGTTAAACCGTTCCTTTGCAGGAACCGTTTTCATGTTTAGGTTTCACTCTGTTTTCTCCTATATGGATACATGTAGTTGGAACTCTAAATCAAACACGGTTTGTGCTAGCTCTTTGAAAGTTGGCATAATAAAGTAGTTCCAAGTTCTATCGCTATGTTTTGTGTCCTATTGAAGTAGCCCCAAGCAGAGACTGACGAGAATCACTTTCATTGAAAGGGGTTGCCAAGCTTCCAAAAAACTACGAGTTTCCTGAAATCTCAGCAAACCTTTTTTCACCCAATCTTGATGATACTTGCAGGTAATGATCAGTACACCAATCCCACTTGGCTCACCAAATTTCGTTCTTCTCGCTTAAACCGTTCCTTTGCAGGAACCGTTTTCATGTTTAGGTTTCACTCTCTTTTCTCCTATATGGAAACATGTAGATGGAACTCTAAATCAAACACGGTTTGTGCTAGCTCTTTGAAACTTGGCACAATAATGTAGTTCCAAGTACTATCGCTATGGTTTGTGTCCTATTGAAGAAGCCCCAAGCAGAGACTGACGAGAATCACTTTCATTGAAAGGGGTTGCCAAACTTCCAAAAAACTACGAGTTTCCTGAAATCTCAGCAAACATTTTTTCACCCAATCTTGATGATACTTCCATTTAATGATCAGTACACCAATCCCACTTGGCTCACCAAATTTCGTTCTTCTCGGTTAAACCATTCATTTGCAGGAACCGTTTTCATGTTTAGGTTTCACTTTGTTTTCTCCTATATGGATACATGTAGTTGGAACTCTAAATCAAACACGGTTTGTGCTAGCTCTTTTAAACTTGGCACAATAATGTAGTTCCAAGTTCTATCCCTATGGTTTGTGTCCTATTGAAGTAGCCCCAAGCAGAGACTGATGAGAATCACTTTCATTCAAAGGGGTTGCCAAGCTTCCAAAAAACTACGAGTTTCCTGAATTCTCAGCAAACATTTTTTCATCCAATCTTGATGATACTTGCAGGTAATGATCAGTACACCAATCCCACTTGGCTCACCAAATTTCGTTCTTCTCGGTTAAACCGTTCCTTTGCAGGAACCGTTTTCATGTTTAGGTTTCACTCTGTTTTCTCCTATATGGATACATGTATTTGGAACTCTAAATCAAACACGGTTTGTGCTAGCTCTTTGAAACTTGGCACAATAATGTAGTTCCAAGTTCTATCACTATGGTTTGTGTCCTATTGTAGTAGCCCCAAGCAGAGACTAACGAGAATCACTTTCATTGAAAGGGGTTGCCAAGCTTCCAAAAAACTACGAGTTTCCTGAAATCTCAGCAACCATATTTTCACCCAATCTTGATGATACTTGCAGGTAATGATCAGTACACCAATCCCCAGTGGGCTCACCAAATTTCATTCTTCTCGGTTAAACCGTTCCTTTGCAGGAACCGTTTTCATGTTTAGTTTCACTCTGTTTTCTCCTATATGGATACATGTAGTTGGAACTCTAAATCAAACACGGTTTGTGCTAGCTCTTTGAAACTTGGGCACAATAATGTAGTTCCAAGTTCTATCGCTATGGTTTGTGTCCTATTGAAGTAGCCCCAAGCAGAGACTAACGAGAATCACTTTCATTGAAAGGGGTTGCCAAGCTTCCAAAAAACTACGAGTTTCCTGAAATCTCAGAAACCATATTTTCAACCAATCTTGATGATACTTCCTGGTAATGATCAGTACACCAATCCCACTTGGCTCACCAAATTTCGTTCTTCTCGGTTAAACCGTTCCTTTGCAGGAACCGTTCTCATGTTTAGGTTTCACTCTGTTTTCTCCTATATGGATATATGCAGTTGGAACTTTAAATCAAATACGGTTTGTGCTAGCTATTTGAAACTTGGCACAATAATGTAGTTCCAAGTTCTATCGCTATGGTTTGTGTCCTATTGAAGTAGCCCCAAGCAGAGACTGACAAGAATCACTTTCATTGAAAGGGGTTGCCAAGCTTCCAAAAATCTACGTGTTTCCTGAAATCTCAGCAACCATATTATCACTCAGTCTTGATGATACTTGCAGGTAATGATCAGTACACCAATCCCACTTGGCTCACCAAATTTCGTCTTTTCGGTTATACCGTTCCTTTGCAGGAACCGTTTTCATGTTTAGGTTTCACTCTGTTTTGTCCTATATGGATACAGGTAGTTGGAACTCTAAATCAAACACGGTTTGTGCTAGCTCTTTGAAACTTGGCACAATAATGTAGTTCCAAGTTCTATCGCTATGGTTTGGCTCCTATTGAAGTAGCCCCATGCAGAGACTGACGAGAATCCCTTTTATTGAAAGGGGTTGCCAAGCTTCCAAAAAACTACGAGTTTCCTGAAATCTCAGCAAACATTTTTTCACCCAATCTTGATGATACTTGCAGGTAATGATCAGTACACCAATCCCACTTGGCTCACCAAATTTCGTTCTTCTCGGTTAAACCGTTCCTTTGCAGGAACCGTTTTCATGTTTAGGTTTCACTCTGTTTTCTCCTATATGGATACATGTAGTTGGAACTCTAAATCAAACACGGTTTGTGCTAGCTCTTTGAAATTTGGCACAATAATGTAGTTCCAAGTTCTATCGCTATGGTTTGTGTCCTATTGAAGTAGCCCCAAGCAGAGACTGACGAGAATCACTTTCATTGAAAGGGGTTGCCAAGCTTCCAAAAAACTACGAGTTTCCTGAAATCTCAGCAACCATATTTTCACCAATCTTGATGATACTTGCAGGTAATGATCAGTACCCCAATCCCACTGGGCTCTCCAAATTTCGTTCTTCTCAGTTAAACCGTTCCTTTGCAGGAACTGTTTTCATGTTTAGGTTTCACTCTGTTTTCTCCTATATGGATACAGGTAGTTGGAACTCTAAATCAAACACGGTTTGTGCTAGCTCTTTGAAACTTGGCACAATAATGTAGTTCCAAGTTCTATCGCTATGGTTTGTGTCCTATTGAAGTAGCCCCAAGCAGAGACTGACGAGAATCACTTTCATTGAAAGGGGTTGCCAAGCTTCCAAAAAACTACGAGTTTCCTGAAATCTCAGCAAACATTTTTTCACCCAATCTTGATGATACTTGCAGGTAATGATCAGTACACCAATCCCACTGGGCTCACCAAATTTCGTTCTTCTCGGTTAAACCGTTCCTTTGCAGGAACCGTTTTCATGTTTAGGTTTCACTCTGTTTTCTCCTATATGGATACATGTAGTTGGAACTCTAAATCAAACACGGTTTGTGCTAGCTCTTTGAAATTTGGCACAATAATGTAGTTCCAAGTTCTATCGCTATGGTTTGTGTCCTATTGAAGTAGCCCCAAGCAGAGACTGACGAGAATCACTTTCATTGAAAGGGGTTGACAAGCTTCCAAAAAACTACGAGTTTCCTGAAATCTCAGCAAACATTTTTTCACCCAATCTTGATGATACTTGCAGGTAATGATCAGTACACCAATCCCACTTGGCTCACCAAATTTCGTTCTTTTCGGTTAAACCCTTCCTTTGCAGAAACCGTTTTCATGTTTAGGTTTCACTCTGTTTTCTCCTATATGGATACATGTAGTTGGAACACTAATTCAAACACGGTTGCGCTAGCTGTTTAAAACTTGGCACAATAATGTAGTTCCAAGTTATATCGCTATGGTTTGTGTCCTATTGAAGTAGCCCCAAGCAGAGACTGACGAGAATCACTTTCATTGAAAGGGGTTGCCAAGCTTCCAAAAAACTACGAATTTCCTGAAATCTCAGCAAACATTTTTTCACCCACCCGTGATGATACTTGCAGGTAATGATCAGTACACCAATCCCACTTTGCTCACCAAATTTCGTTCTTTTCGGTTAAACCCTTCCTTTGCAGAAACCGTTTTCATGTTTAGGTTTCACTCTCTTTTCTCCTATATGGATACATGTAGTTGGAACTCTAAATCAAACACGGTTTGTGCTAGCTCTTTGAAACTTGGCACAATAATGTAGTTCCAAGTTCTATCGCTGTGGTTTGTGTCCTATTGAAGTAGCCCCAAGCAGAGACTGACGAGAATCACTTTCATTGAAAGGGGTTGCCAAGCTTCCAGAAAACTACGAGTTTCCTGAAATCTCAGCAAACATTTTTTCACCCACTCTTGATGAGGCTTGCAGGTAATGATCAGTACACCAATCCCACTTGGCTCATCAAATTTTGTTCTTCTCGGTTAAACCGTTCCTTTGCAGGAACCGTTTTCATGTTTAGGTTTCACTCTGTTTTCTCCTATATGGATACATGTAGTTGGAACTCTAAATCAAACACGGTTTGTGCTAGCTCTTTGAAACTTGGCACAATAATGTAGTTCCAAGTTCTATCGCTGTGGTTTGTGTCCTATTGAAGTAGCCCCAAGCAGAGACTAACGAGAATCACTTTCATTGAAAGGGGTTGCCAAGCTTCCAAAAATCTACGAGTTTCCTGAAATCTCAACAAACATTTTTTCACCCAATCTTGATGATACTTGCAGGTAATGATCAGTACACCAATCCCACTTGGCTCACCAAATTTCGTTCTTCTCGGTTATACCGTTCCTTTGCAGGAACCGTTTTCATGTTTAGGTTTCACTCTGTTTTCTCCTATATGGATACATGTAGTTGGAACTCTAAATCAAACACGGTTTGTGCTAGCTCTTTGAAACTTGGCACAATAATGTAGTTCCAAGTTCTATCGCTATGGTTTGTCTCCTATTGAAGTAGCCCCAAGCAGAGACTGACGGAGAATCACTTTCATTCAAAGGGGTTGACAAGCTTCCAAAAAACTACGAGTTTCCTGAAATCTCAGCAAACATTTTTTCACCCACTCGTGATGAGGCTTGCAGGTAATGATCAGTACACCAATCCCACTTGGCTCACCAAATTTCGTTCTTCTCGGTTAAACCGTTCGTTTGCAGGAACCGTTTACATGTTTAGGTTTCACTCTGTTTTCGCCTATATGGATACATGTAGTTGGAACTCTAAATCAAACACGGTTTGTGCTAGCTCTTTGAAACTTGCACAATAATGTAGTTCCAAGTTCTATCGCTATGGTTTGTGTCCTATTGAAGTAGCCCCAAGCAGAGACTGAGGAGAATCACTTTCATTCAAAGGGGTTGCCAAGCTTCCAAAAAACCACGAGTTTCCTGAAATCTCAGCAAACCTTTTTTCACCCAATCTTGATGATACTTGCATGTAATGATCAGTACACCAATCCCACTGGGCTCGTTCTTCTCGGTTAAACCGTTCCTTTGCAGGATCCGTTTTCATGTTTAGGTTTCACTCTGTTTTCTCCTATATGGATACATGTACTTGGAACTCTAAATCAAACACGGTTTGTGCTAGCTCTTTGAAACTTGGCACAATAATGTAGTTCCACGTTCTATCGCTATGGTTTGTGTTCTATTGAAGTAGCCCCAAGCAGAGACTGACGAGAATCACTTTCATTGAAAGGGTTGAGCTTCCAAAAAACTACGAGTTTCCTGAAATCTCAGCAAATATTTTTTCACCCAATCTTGATGATACTTGCAGGTAATGATCAATACACCAATCCCACTTGGCTCACCAAATTTCGTTCTTCTCAGTTAAACCGTTCCTTTGCAGGAACCGTTTTCATGTTTAGGTTTCACTCTGTTTTCTCCTATATGGATACATGTATTTGGAACTCTAAATCAAACACGGTTTGTGCTAGCTCTTTAAAACTTGGCACAATAATGTAGTTCCAAGTTCTATCGCTATGGTTTGTCTCCTATTGAAGTAGCCCCAAGCAGAGACTGACGAGAATCACTTTCATTCAAAGGGGTTGCCAAGCTTCCAAAAAACTACGAGTTCCCTGAAATCTCAGCAAACATTTTTTCACCCACTCGTGATGAGGCTTGCAGGTAATGATCAGTACACCAATCCCACTTGGCTCACCAAATTTCGTTCTTCTCGGTTAAACCGTTCGTTTGCAGGAACCGTTTTCATGTTTAGGTTTCACTCTGTTTTCTCCTATATGGATACATGTAGTTGGAACTCTAAATCAAACACGGTTTGTGCTAGCTCTTTGAAACTTGGCACAATAATGTAGTTCCAAGTTCTATCGCTATGGTTTGTGTCCTATTGAAGTAGCCCCAAGCAGAGACTGAGGAGAATCACTTTCATTCAAAGGGGTTGCTAAGCTTCCAAAAAACTACGAGTTTCCTGAAATCTCAGCAAACATTTTTTCACCCAATCTTGATGATACTTGCAGGTAATGATCAGTACACCAATCCCACTGGGCTCACCAAATTTCGTTCTTCTCGGTTAAACCGTTCCTTTGCAGGAACCGTTTTCATGTTTAGGTTTCACTCTGTTTTCTCCTATATGGATACATGTAGTTGGAACTCTAAATCAAACACGGTTTGTGCTAGCTCTTTGAAACTTGGCACAATAATGTAGTTCCAAGTTCTATCGCTATGGTTTGTGTCCTATTGAAGTAGCCCCCAAGCAGAGACTAACGAGAATCACTTTCATTGAAAGGGGTTGCCAAGCTTCCAAAAAACTACGAGTTTCCTGAAATCTCAGCAAACATTTTTTCACCCAATCTTGATGATACTTGCATGTAATGATCAGTACACCAATCCCACTGGCCTCACCGAATTTCGTTCTTCTCGGTTAAACCGTTCCTTTGCAGGAACCGTTTTCATGTTTAGGTTTCACTCTGTTTTCTCCTATATGGATACATGTAGTTGAACTCTAAATCAAAAAACGGTTTGTGCTAGCTCTTTGAAACTTGGCACAATAATGTAGTTCCAAGTTCTATCGCTATGGTTTGTGTCCTATTGAAGTAGCCCCAAGCAGAGACTGACGAGAATCACTTTCATTGAAAGGGGTTGCCAAGCTTCCAGAAAACTACGAGTTTCCTGAAATCTCAGCAAACATTTTTTCACCCACTCTTGATGAGGCTTGCAGGTAATGATCAGTACACCAATCCACTTGGCTCACCAAATTTCGTTCTTCTCGGTTAAACCATTCATTTGCAGGAACCGTTTTCATGTTTAGGTTTCACTTTGTTTTCTCCTATATGGATACATGTAGTTGGAACTCTAAATCAAACACGGTTTGTGCTAGCTCTTTGAAACTTGGCACAATAATGTAGTTCCAAGTTCTATCGCTATGGTTTGTGTCCTATTGAAGTAGCCCCAAGCAGAGACTGACGAGAATCACTTTCATTGAAAGGGGTTGCCAAGCTTCCAAAAAACTACGAGTTTCCTGAAATCTCAGCAAACATTTTTTCACCCAATCTTGATGATACTTGCAGGTAATGATCAGTACACCAATCCCACTTGGATCACCAAATTTCGTTCTTCTCGGTTGAACCGTTCCTTTGCAGGAACCGTTTTCATGTTTAGGTTTCACTCTGTTTTCTCCTATATGGATACATGTAGTTGGAACTCTAAATCAAACACGTTTGTGCTAGCTCTATGAAACTTGGCACAATAATGTAGTTCCAAGTTCTATCGCTATGGTTTGTGTCCTATTGAAGTAGCCCCAAGCAGAGACTGACGAGAATCACTTTCATTGAAAGGGGTTGACAAGCTTCCAAAAAACTACGAGTTTCCTGAAATCTCAGCAAACATTTTTTCACCCAATCTTGATGATACTTGCAGGTAATGATCAGTACACCAATCCCACTTGGCTCACACAATTTCATTCTTTTCGGTTAAACCCTTCCTTTGCAGAATCCGTTTTCATGTTTAGGTTTCACTCTCTTTTCTCCTATATGGATACATGTAGATGGAACTCTAAATCAAACACGGTTTTTGCTAGCTCTTTGAAACTTGGCAGAATAATGTAGTTCCAAGTTCTATCGCTATGGTTTGTGTCCTATTGAAGTAGCCCCAAGCAGAGACTGATGAGAATCACTTTCATTGAAAGGGGTTGACAAGCTTCCAAAAACTACGAGTTTCCTGAAATCTCAGCAAACATTTTTTCACCCAATCTTGATGATACTTTCAGGTAATGATCAGTACACCAATCCCACTTGGCTCACCAAATTTCGTCCTTTTCGGAAAACCCTTCCTTTGCAGAAACCGTTTTCATGTTTAGGTTTCACTCTCTTTTCTCCTATATGGATACATGTAGTTGGAACACTAAATCAAACACGGTTTGCGCTAGCTCTTTAAAACTTGGCACAATAATGTAGTTCCAAGTTCTATCGCTATGGTTTGTGTCCTATTGAAGTAGCCCCAAGCAGAGACTGACGAGAATCACTTTCATTGAAAGGGGTTGCCAAGCTTCCAAAAAACTACGAGTTTCCTGAAATCTCAGCAAACATTTTTTCACCCACTCTTGATGAGGCTTGCAGGTAATGATCAGTACACCAATCCCACTTGGCTCACCAAATTTCATTCTTCTCGGTTAAACCGTTCCTTTTCAGGAACCATTTTCATGTTTAGGTTTCACTCTGTTTTCTCCTATATGGATACATGAGTTGGAACTCTAAATCAAACACGGTTTGTGCTAGCTCTTTGAAAATTGGCACAATAATGTAGTTCCAAGTTCTATCACTATGTTTTGTGTCCTATTGAAGTAGCCCCAAGCAGAGACTGACGAGAATCACTTTCATTGAAAGGGGTTGCCAAGCTTCCAAAAAACTACGAGTTTCCTGAAATCTCAGCAAACATTTTTTCACCCAATCTTGATGATACTTCCATTTAATGATCAGGACACCAATCCCACTTGGCTCACCAAATTTCGTTCTTCTTGGTTAAACCGTTCCTTTGTAGGAACCGTTTTCATGTTTAGGTTTCACTCTGTTTTCTCCAATATGGATACATGATTTGGAACTCTAAATCAAACACGGTTTGTGCTAGCTCTTTGAAACTTGCACAATAATGTAGTTCCAAGTTCAATCGCTATGGTTTGTGTCCTATTGAAGTAGCCCCAAGCAGAGACTGACGAGAATCACTTTCATTGAAAGGGGTTGCCAAGCTTCCAAAAAACTACGAGTTTCCTGAAATCTCAGCAAACCTTTTTTCACCCAATCTTGATGATACTTGCAGGTAATGACCCGTACAAGAATCAAACTTGGGTCTCCAAATTTCGTTCTTCTCGGTTAAACCGTTCCTTTGCAGGAACCGTTTTCATGTTTAGGTTTCACTCTGTTTTCTCCTATATGGATACATGTAGTTGGAACTCTAAATCAAACACGGTTTGTGCTAGCTCTTTGAAACTTGGCATAATAAAGTAGTTCCAAGTTCTATCGCTATGTTTTGTGTCCTATTGAAGTAGCCCCAAGCAGAGACTGACGAGAATCACTTTCATTGAAAGGGGTTGCCAAGCTTCCAAAAAACTACGAGTTTCCTGAAATCTCAGCAAACCTTTTTTCACCCAATCTTGATGATACTTGCAGGTAATGATCAGTACACCAATCCCACTTGGCTCACCAAATTTCGTTCTTCTCGCTTAAACCGTTCCTTTGCAGGAACCGTTTTCATGTTTAGGTTTCACTCTCTTTTCTCCTATATGGAAACATGTACATGGAACTCTAAATCAAACACGGTTTGTGCTAGCTCTTTGAAACTTGGCACAATAATGTAGTTCCAAGTACTATCGCTATGGTTTCTGTCCTATTGAAGAAGCCCCAAGCAGAGACTGACGAGAATCACTTTCATTGAAAGGGGTTGCCAAACTTCCAAAAAACTACGAGTTTCCTGAAATCTCAGCAAACATTTTTTCACCCAATCTTGATGATACTTCCATTTAATGATCAGTACACCAATCCCACTTGGCTCACCAAATTTCGTTCTTCTCGGTTAAACCATTCATTTGCAGGAACCGTTTTCATGTTTAGGTTTCACTCTCTTTTCTCCTATATGGATACATGTAGTTGGAACACTAAATCAAACACGGTTTGCGCTAGCTGTTTAAAACTTGGCACAATAATGTAGTTCCAAGTTATATCGCTATGGTTTGTGTCCTATTGAAGTAGCCCCAAGCAGAGACTGACGAGAATCACTTTCATTGAAAGGGGTTGCCAAGCTTCCAAAAAACTACGAGTTTCCTGAAATCTCAGCAAACATTTTTTCACCCAATCTTGATGATACTTGCAGGTAATGATCAGTACACCAATCCCACTTGGATCACCAAATTTCGTTCTTCTCGGTTGAACCGTTCCTTTGCAGGAACCGTTTTCATGTTTAGGTTTCACTCTGTTTTCTCCTATATGGATACATGTAGTTGGAACTCTAAATCAAACACGGTTTGTGCTAGCTCTATGAAACTTGGCACAATAATGTAGTTCCAAGTTCTATCGCTATGGTTTGTGTCCTATTGAAGTAGCCCCAAGCAGAGACTGACGAGAATCACTTTCATTGAAAGGGGTTGACAAGCTTCCAAAAAACTACGAGTTTCCTGAAATCTCAGCAAACATTTTTTCACCCAATCTTGATGATACTTGCAAGTAATGATCAGTACACCAATCCCACTTGGCTCACCAAATTTCGTTCTTTTCGGTTAAACCCTTCCTTTGCAGAATCCGTTTTTATGTTTAGGTTTCACTCTCTTTTCTCCTATATGGATACATGTAGATGGAACTCTAAATCAAACACGGTTTTTGCTAGCTCTTTGATACTTGGCAGAATAATGTAGTTCCAAGTTCTATCGCTATGGTTTGTGTCCTATTGAAGTAGCCCCAAGCAGAGACTGATGAGAATCACTTTCATAAAAGGGGTTGACAAGCTTCCAAAAAACTACGAGTTTCCTGAAATCTCAGCAAACATTTTTTCACCAATCTTGATGATACTTTCAGGTAATGATCAGTACACCAATCCCACTTGGCTCACCAAATTTCGTCCTTTTCGGAAAACCCTTCCTTTGCAGAAACCGTTTTCATGTTTAGGTTTCACTCTCTTTTCTCCTATATGGATACATGTAGTTGGAACACTAAATCAAACACGGTTTGCGCTAGCTCTTTAAAACTTGGCACAATAATGTAGTTCCAAGTTCTATCGCTATGGTTTGTGTCCTATTGAAGTAGCCCCAAGCAGAGACTGACGAGAATCACTTTCATTGAAAGGGGTTGCCAAGCTTCCAAAAAACTACGAGTTTCCTGAAATCTCAGCAAACATTTTTTCACCCACTCTTGATGAGGTTTGCAGGTAATGATCAGTACACCAATCCCACTTGGCTCACCAAATTTCATTCTTCTCGGTTAAACCGTTCCTTTGCAGGAACCATTTTCATGTTTAGGTTTCACTCTGTTTTCTCCTATATGGATACATGAGTTGGAACTCTAAATCAAACACGGTTTGTGCTAGCTCTTTGAAAATTGGCACAATAATGTAGTTCCAAGTTCTATCACTATGTTTTGTGTCCTATTGAAGTAGCCCCAAGCGGAGACTGACGAGAATCACTTTCATTGAAAGGGGTTGCCAAGCTTCCAAAAAACTACGAGTTTCCTGAAATCTCAGCAAACATTTTTTCACCCAATCTTGATGATACTTCCATTTAATGATCAGGACACCAATCCCACTTGGCTCACCAAATTTCGTTCTTCTTGGTTAAACCGTTCCTTTGTAGGAACCGTTTTCATGTTTAGGTTTCACTCTGTTTTCTCCAATATGGATACATGATTTGGAACTCTAAATCAAACACGGTTTGTGCTAGCTCTTTGAAACTTGCACAATAATGTAGTTCCAAGTTCAATCGCTATGGTTTGTGTCCTATTGAAGTAGCCCCAAGCAGAGACTGACGAGAATCACTTTCATTGAAAGGGGTTGCCAAGCTTCCAAAAAACTACGAGTTTCCTGAAATCTCAGCAAACCTTTTTTCACCCAAACTTGATGATACTTGCAGGTAATGACCCGTACAAGAATCAAACTTGGGTCTCCAAATTTCGTTCTTCTCGGTTAAACGTTCCTTTGCAGGAACCGTTTTCATGTTTAGGTTTCACTCTGTTTTCTCCTATATGGATACATGTAGTTGGAACTCTAAATCAAACACGGTTTGTGCTAGCTCTTTGAAAGTTGGCATAATAAAGTAGTTCCAAGTTCTATCGCTATGTTTTGTGTCCTATTGAAGTAGCCCCAAGCAGAGACTGACGAGAATCACTTTCATTGAAAGGGGTTGCCAAGCTTCCAAAAAACTACGAGTTTCCTGAAATCTCAGCAAACCTTTTTTCACCCAATCTTGATGATACTTGCAGGTAATGATCAGTACACCAATCCCACTTGGCTCACCAAATTTCGTTCTTCTCGCTTAAACCGTTCCTTTGCAGGAACCGTTTTCATGTTTAGGTTTCACTCTCTTTTCTCCTATATGGAAACATGTAGATGGAACTCTAAATCAAACACGGTTTGTGCTAGCTCTTTGAAACTTGGCACAATAATGTAGTTCCAAGTACTATCGCTATGGTTTGTGTCCTATTGAAGAAGCCCCAAGCAGAGACTGACGAGAATCACTTTCATTGAAAGGGGTTGCCAAACTTCCAAAAAACTACGAGTTTCCTGAAATCTCAGCAAACATTTTTTCACCCAATCTTGATGATACTTCCATTTAATGATCAGTACACCAATCCCACTTGGCTCACCAAATTTCGTTCTTCTCGGTTAAACCATTCATTTGCAGGAACCGTTTTCATGTTTAGGTTTCACTCTCTTTTCTCCTATATGGATACATGTAGTTGGAACCTAAATCAAACACGGTTTGTGCTAGCTCTTTTAAACTTGGCACAATAATGTAGTTCCAAGTTCTATCGCTATGGTTTGTGTCCTATTGAAGTAGCCCCAAGCAGAGACTGACGAGAATCACTTTCATTCAAAGGGGTTGCCAAGCTTCCAAAAAACTACGAGTTTCCTGAAATCTCAGCAAACATTTTTTCACCCACTCTTGATGAGGCTTGCAGGTAATGATCAGTACACCAATCCCACTTGGCTCACCAAATTTCATTCTTCTCGGTTAAACCGTTCCTTTGCAGGAACCGTTTTCATGTTTAGGTTTCACTCTGTTTTCTCCTATATGGATACATGTAGTTGGAACTCTAAATCAAACACGGTTTGTGCTAGCTCTTTGAAACTTGGCACAATAATGTAGTTCCAAGTTCTATCACTATGGTTTGTGTCCTATTGAAGTAGCCCCAAGCAGAGACTGACGAGAATCACTTTCATTGAAAGGGGTTGCCAAGCTTCCAAAAAACTACGAGTTTCCTGAAATCTCAGCAAACATTTTTTCACCCAATCTTGATGATACTTGCAGGTAATGATCAGTACACCAATCCCACTGGGCTCACCAAATTTCGTTCTTCTCGGTTAAACCGTTCCTTTGCAGGAACCGTTTTCATGTTTAGGTTTCACTCTGTTTTCTCCTATATGGAT
>NW_027553822.1:0-29488 GCF_045843805.1 Urocitellus parryii
GCTCTACTGGGCCCTACTCCTGCTGAGCCCTGCTCTTCTGATTCCTGCACCCACTGGTCCCTTCTCTCCCTGGGCTTGTTTCCCTAGGCACTTATCCCCTTACTGTGCTTCTCCAAGGCCCTGCTCCCCACTGCCCCCCCCAGCCCTACACCTCTGGGCCATGTTCCCTCTTATTTGCTCCCCCCTGGGCCCTGCGATTCTGGGCCCTGCTCCCCTCTGTGCTCCACTCCCTCTCGGTGCTGCTCCCCCTTGATCCTGTTCCCCTGGGCTCTGCTCCCCTGGGCCTTGATTCTCTGGTCTTTCTTTCCTGGGCCCTACTCCCCCTGGACCTGCTCCCTGTGGGCCCTGCTCTTCCTGGCCCGAATCCTCTGGCCATTCTCCCATTGGCCTTGCTCCCATGGGCCCTTGTTTACTGATCCCTGCTTCCACTGGGCCTGTTCTGCTGGGCCCTGCTCCCCATCGGTACTGCTTCTCTGTGCCCTGAACCCAGAGGCCCTTATCTCCCTGGGCCCTGTTCCCGCTTCTCTTGCTCCCCATGGGCCCTGCTCCCGTGGGCCCTTCTCCCCATGTTTCCTGTTTCTCCTTTCCCTGATAACCCTGTCCCTGCTCGCCCTTTCCCTGAATCTATGGGCCTGCTCCTTGGGACCTGCTCCCCCTGGTACTACTCTCACTGGG
This sequence comes from Urocitellus parryii, assembly GCF_045843805.1. Taxonomy (NCBI): domain Eukaryota; kingdom Metazoa; phylum Chordata; class Mammalia; order Rodentia; family Sciuridae; genus Urocitellus; species Urocitellus parryii. The sequence continues at coordinate 676 of NW_027553822.1, forward strand.
CCCTTGTCCCCTGGTCTGCACCCCCTGGCACTTTCCTCCATGACTCTGCTCCACCTGGCTCTGATTCCCTGGACACTGCTCCTCTGTGACCTGCTCCCACTTGCCCTACTCCCAAGGGCCCTGCATCCACATGTCCTTCTTCCCCTGGCCCTGCTCCCCATGGGCCCTGCTCTTTCTGGCCCTAATCCCCTGGCCCTGCTCATTTGGGCCATGCTCCTCCTGGGCCCTGGTCCCCTGTTCTCTACTAGCCCCTGGGCCCTTCTCCACCAGGATCATGCTCCCCCAGGTCTTTCTCCCCATGGGCCCTGTTCAACGGGCCCTTCTCCCCTTGTTAACTGCTCCCCCTGGCCCTGCTCCCTCTTACCCTGTGTCCTCTGAGCCTGCTCCCCATGGTACTGCTCTTCCAAGCCGTTATCCCCCTGGCACTGCTCCCCTGGCACTCTTCTCCCTGGCTCTGCTCCCCCTGGCTCTGCTCCCCTGGACCCTACACTTCTGGGACCTGCCCCCCTGGGCCATGCTCCCCTGGGCCCTGTTTCCCATATGTCCTGTTCCACCTGGCCATGCTCCCCTGGGCCCTGTACCCCAAGTGTCCTGCTCCCCTTTGCCCTGCTTCCATGATCCATGCTCCCTCTGGTTCTGCTCCTCCTGAGCCCTGCTCCACCCTGGGCTCCAAATTCCCTAGGCCTTGCTTCCCCTTGACCTTACTCCTCCTAGTCCTGCTTCCCTGTGCCCTAATCCCTGTGTACATGCTCCCCCTGTCCCTGCTCCCCTGGGCACTGCTTCCCTGGGCCCTGCTCCCCCTGGATCTTCTCCCCCTGGTATTGCTGTCCCTGAGCCCTTCTCCCCTTGGCCCTTTCCCCCTATCCCTATCCCCCTGGCCCTGCTCCCCATGGGCCCCTGCTCCCCTGGCCCTAATCCCTTTTGGATCGGCTCCCCCTAGCCCTGCTCCACTGGCCCTGCTCCCCTTGATCCTACAAATCTTCGTCCTGCTCCACTTTGTCCTGCTCCCCCCTAGCCCTGCTCCACTGGCCCTGCTCCCCTGGGCCCTACTCCCTCAAGTCTTGCTCCCCTGGGCCCTGCTACCCTTTGTTCTGCTCCTCCTGGGCCCTGGGCCCCCTAGTCTCGCTCTCCCTAAGTCCTGCTCCCCATGGGCCCTGCTGCCCCTGGCCGTGTTCCCTCTAAGCCTGCTTCCCTGGGCCCTGCTCCCCTGTGCCCTGCTCCCTCTGGTCCTGAATTCTTGGTCCCTGACCCCCTGTCACTGCTCCCCATGGGTCCTGATCCTCCTGGCCCTGATCCCATGGTCCTGTTCTCCTTGGGCCTGCTCCACCTGGTCTGCTTCCCATGGCCCTGCTCCTTCTGGCCCTAATCCCTTGGCCCTGCTCCCCATGTCCCTGCTCTCCTGGTCCCTGCATCCCCTGGTCCTCCACAACTGGGCCCTGCTCCCCCTGGGGCCTCCTGCCCGTGGGCCCTGCTCCCCATGGGCTTGCTCCACATGGGGGGTGCCACCCCGGGTCCTGCTACCCCTGATCCCTGCTTCTCATGGGCCCTGCTCCTCATGGCCCTGCTCCGACCTAGGCTCCGCTCCCCCATGGGCTCTGGTCCCCCTGAGACCTGCTCCCCCTTGGCCCTGCTCTCCATGTTCCTGGTTATCCAGGCGCCGCTCCCTCTGGCCATGCTCCCCATGGCCCTCTTCCCCCAGACCGTGCTCCCTCTGATCCTGATCCCCTGGGCCTTGCTCCTCCTGGCCCTGCTTCCCTGGGCCCTGCTCCCGTGGTCCTGCTCCCCATGGGCCCTGCTTCCCTAGTCCTGCTCCACCTGGCCCTACTCCTTGTGGGCTCTGCTCCCCCTATCCCTGATCTCCTGGGCCCTGATCCACCTGATCCTCCTCTCTCTGGGCCTGCTCCCCCCAGTCCATCTCTCCCTGGACCCTGTTCCACCTGACATGCTCCCCTAGGACCAACTCCCCCAGTCCTCTACTCCTGGGCCCTGCTCTCCCTGGTTCTGCTCCCCCTGGACCCTGATTTCCCTGGGCCCCACTCCCCCTGGGCCCTGCTCCACCTGGGTCCTGATAAACCTGGTCTTGCTTCTCTGGGCCTGGTTCCCCTAGACTTCTTCCCCTAGCACAGCTCCCCTGGCCCTGATTCCCTGGTCCCTCTCCTCCAGGCCCTGCTCCCTCTCATGGTGCTCTCCACTGGACCTGCTCCCACAGGACTTCCTCCCCCTGGTTCTGCTCCCCCTGGGCTCCCCTCCCACTGGGCCCAGCTCCCCCTCAGCCCTTCTCCCCCTGGTCCTGCGTCCCTTTGCCTTGCTCTCCTTGGCCTTGCTCCCTCTGGCACTGTTCCCCCTGGCCCTGTATTCCTGGGACCTACTCCCGCTGGGCCCTTGTTTCCCTGAGCCCAACTCCCCATGGACTTGCTCCCCATGGGCCCTGCTCCCCCATGCCCTTTTTCCCATGTCCCTCTTTCTCCTGGGCCCTGCTCCCCCTGGCCCTCCATCCCCTTGCCCTGCTTCCCCTGGGCCAGCTCCCGCGGGCACTGCACCCCCTGGTACTGCTCCCCTTGGGCCCTTCTCCACCTACCCCTTCTCCCCCTAGCGCTTTTCTCCCTGGCTCAGATCCCACTGGTTCTGCTGCCCTGGGCCCTGCTCCACTAGGACCTGCTCCCCCTGGCCCTGCATCCCCTTGCCCTGATTCCCTTGTATCCTGCTACGCCTGGCCCTGCTCCCCTTGGCCATGCTACCTTTGATCCTGCTCCCTCTGAGCTCTGCTCCTCCTTGCCATGCTTCCACGGGAACTGCTTCACCCTGGGCTCTGTTCCCTCTGGGCTCTGTTCCCCCTGGGCCCTGCTCTCCATAGGACCTGTTCCCCCCTGGTCCTGATCCCCTGAGTCCTGCTTCCCTGGACCCTGATCCCCCAACCCCTACCTGGGCCATGCACCCAATGGCCAAGGTCCCACTGGCCCCACTCACCCTGGCCTTTCTCCCCTGGGCCCTCTCCCCCTGGTTTTGTCCTCCTGGGGCCTGCTTCCATAGAACCCACTCCCCCTGGGCCCTACTCCCCTCTGCCTTGCTCCTCTGGGCCTTATTACCTCTGGTCCTGCGTCCCTTGGGCCCTGCTCCTCCTGGTGCTATTCCCCTGGGCCCTGCTCCTACATGGGCTCAGCTCTCCCTGGACCCTGCTCCCCATTGGCTCTGTCCCCCTGGTCTTGCTTCCCTGGCCCTGCGCACTGTGGCCCTTCTCCCTCTGACCCTGCTCCCCCTGGCCGTGTTCCCCCTGGCCCTGCACCCCTGGACCCGGTTCCGATGGGCCCTGCTCCATCTGGTCCTGCTTTCCTGGCATTGCTCCCCCCTGAGACCTGCGCCGCTGGTACCTGCTTTCCCTGGCCCTGCTCCCCTGGTCCCTTTTTCCCCTGTGTCTTGCTTCACCTGGCCCTGCTCCCCTGGGCCCTGCTCCCTCTGATCCTGCTCCCTCTGAGCTCTGCTCCTCCTTGACATGCTTCCACGGGCCCTGCTTCACCCTGGGCTCTGCTCCCCCTGGGCTCTGCACCCCCTGGGCCCTGATCCCCATTGGCCTGTCCCCCTGGTCCTGCTTACCCAGGCCCTGCTCACTGTGGCCCTGCTCTCTCTGACACTGCTCCACCTGGCCGTTTTCCCCCTAGCCCAGCTCCCCTGGGCCCTGCTCCCCTAGGCCATGCTCCCTCTGGTTCAGCTTTCCCTGGGCAGTTCTCCCCCTGGCCCTAATCCCCTGGTCCTGCTCCCCTTGGGCCCTACTACACCTGATCCTGCTCCCCATGGTCCTGCTTTCCTCCGCACTGCTCCCCCGGCCCTGCTCCCCTGGGCCATGCTCCTCCTAGCCTAGCTCCCCTGAGACCTGCTCCTCCCTGAGCTAAGCTCTCCCTGGGTCCTGCTCCCCCTTGGCTCTGCTCCCCCTGGTTTTGCTTCCCTGATCTGCGCTCCCTCTGGCCCTGCTTCCCCTTGCCATGTTCTCCCCAGGGCTGTGCTCCCTCTGGTCCTGCTTTCCTGGGCACTTCTCCCCATGACATTACTCCACATAGGCTCTGTTCCCCTGACCCTATCTCCTTGTCCTGCTATCCTTGGGTCCGGATCCACGTTTTCGTGCTACCCATGGCCCTGCTCCCCATGGACCCAACTTCCCTGGGCCCTGCTCCCTCTGGTCCTGCTTTCCTGCCAGTGCTCCCCATAACTCTGCTCTGCTGGGACCTGTTCCACCTGGCCCTGTTCCCTGGGCCCTGCAACCCCTGCGTTCTGCTCTCCCTGGCCCTGCTCCCATGGTCTCTGCTCCCCTGGGCCATGCTCCCTCTGGCCATGCTTCCCCGGGATCCTGCTCCCCTTGGTCCTGCTTCACAAGACCACACTCCCTCTGGCCCTGCTTCCCTAGGTCCTACTCCCTCTAGCCCTGCTCCCCTGGGCCCTGCTCCCCTCTGGCCCTGCTCCCCTGGGCCCTGCTCCTCCTTGTGCTCCACTCCCCCTGGGCCCTGCACACCCTGGGACCTGCTCCCCCTGTTCCTGCTTCCTAGCACCCTGCTCCCTCTGGCCCTGTTCCCCTGGCCCTGTTCCCCCTGGCCCTGCTCCCTTGGGCCCTATTCCTCCCTGGGGTCTGCTCCCTCTGGTCCTGCTTCCCTGGGCGCTGCTCCCCTGGGCATTGCTCCCATGGGCCCTGCTCTCCCTCGGCCCTGTTCCCTCTGGTTCTGCTTTCCTAGGCACTGCTCCCCCTAGCTCTGCTCCCCTAGGCCCTGCTCCCCTGGGACCTTCTATCCCTGGCCCTGCTACCTGGGGCCTCTTACTCCTGTGTCTGGCTACCCCTGGCCCTGCTCCCCTGGGCCCTGCTACCCAGGGCCATGCTATACCCTGGCCCAGCTCCCCTAGGCCATGGTCCCTCTGGTGCTGCTCCCCCTAGGCCCTGATACTCCTGGTTCTGCTCCCCTTGGCCCTGCTTCCCCCTAGTCTCTGCCCCATCTGTGCCCTGCTCTCCTTTGTCCCTGCTCCTTTTGGTCCTACTTCACTGGAGCCTGCTCCATTTGGCCCTGCTCCCTCTGGCTGTGTTCCCCCTAGCCCTGCTCCTCTGGGCCCTGCTCACCTAGGCACTGCTCCCTCTGGTGTTGCTTTCCTGGGCCTTGCACTCTCAGGCCCTTCTCCCTTGGGCCCCTATCTCCTGGGCCTGCTCTGCTGGGGCTTTGCTCCAGCTGAGCCCTGCTCTTCAGATCCCTGCTCCCCCTGGTCCCTTCTCTCCCTGGGCCCTGCTACCCCAGGCCCTTAACCCCTTACCTGCTTCTCCAGGGCCCTGTTACCCCTGACCCTGCTCCCCCTTTCCCTGCTTCTCCTGGGCCTGCTTCCCCAGGCCCTGCTCCCTTGGTACTGCTCTCCATGGGCCCTTCTCCTCTGACCCTGCTCCCCCTGGTCCTTGTATCCCCGGCTCTACTCCCTCTGGTTCTGCTCCCCTGGACCCTGCTCCTCTGCGACCTGCTCGCCCCATCCCTGCTACCCTGGGCCCTGCTCCCCCTGAGATTTCCCTCCCTGGGCCTGTACCCCTGTGCCCAGCATCCCTGTGTCCTGCTTCGCCTGGCCCTGCTCCCCATGGGCCCTGCTCTTCCTGGCCCTAATCCCCTGGCCCTGCTCACCCTTTCCCTGCTCTCCTGAGCCCTGCTTCCCCTGGCCCTGCTCCCCTGGGCCATGCTCCACCGGGCCCTGTTTCCCTGTGCCCTACATTCCATGGACCCTTCTTCCCTTGGGCCCTGCTCCCCTGGTCTTGCTCCTCATGGGCCCTGCTCACGGTGCCCTGTTCCCCCTGGCCCTGGTCCCCCTGGCCCTGGTCCCTGGGCCTTAATCCCCTGTCACGTGCTCCCAACCCCCCCCCCCCGGCCCTACACCTCTGGGTCATGTTTCCTCGTATACTGCTCCCCCCTGGGCCCTGCGCCTCTGGGCCCTGCTCCGCTATGTGATCCACTCCCTCTTGGTGCTGCTCCCACTTGATCCTGTTCCCCTTGGCTCTGCTCCCCTGGGCCATGATTCCTCTGGTCTTTCTTTCCTGGGCCCTGCTCCCCCTGGCCCTGCTCCCTGTGGGCCCGGCTCTTCCTGGCCCTAATCCTCTGGCCATTCTCCCCTTGGCCTTGCTCCCCTGGTCCCTTGTCTACTGATCCCTGCTTCCACTGGGCCTGTTCTGCTGGGCCCTGCTCCCCATGGGTTCTGCTTTTCTGCACCCTGATCCCTCTAGGCCCTTATCCCCCTGGGTCCTGTTCCCGCTGGTCTTGCTCCCCATGGGCCGTGCTCCAGTGGGCCCTTCTCCCCATGTCTCCTGTTTCTCCTTTCCCTGATACCCCTGTCACTGCTCCCCCTTTCCCTGAATCTATGGGCCTGCTCCTTGGGACCTGCTCCCCCTGGTAATGCTCTCACTGGGCCCTTGTCCCCTGGTGTGCACCCCTGGCCCTTTCCTCCATGACTCTACTCCCCCTGGCTCTGATTCCCTGAACACTGCTCCTCTGGGACCTTCTGCCTCTTGCTCTATTCCCCTGGGCCCTGCATCCACTTGTCCTTCTTCCTCTGGCCCTACTCCCCATGGGCCCTGCTCTTCCTGGCCCTAATCCCCTGGCCCTGATCACCCTGGCCCTGCTCATTTGGGCCATGCTCCTCCTAGGCCCTGCTCCCCTGTTCTCTACTACCCCCTGGGCCCTTCTCCGCCTGGGCCCTGCTCCCCCTGGTCTTGCTCCCCATGGGCCCTGTTCCCCGGGCCTTCTCCCCCTGTTAACTGCTCCCCCTGGACCTGCTCCCTCTTACCCTGTTTCCTCTGAGCCTGCTCCACATGGTTCTGCTCGTCCTGGGCCATTATCCCCCTGGCACTGCTCCCCCTGGCACTCTTCTCCCTGGATCTAATCCCCCTGGTTCTGCTCCCCTGGGCCCTGCTCTTCGGGGACCTGCTCCCCTGGGCCATGCTCCCTTGGGCCCTGTTTCCCATATGTCCTGCTCCATCTGGCCATGCTCCCCTGGCCCTGCACTCCATGAATCCTGCTCCCCCTGGCACTGCTCCCCTGGGCCCTGTACCCCAAGTGTACTGTTCCCCCTTGCCCTGCTCCAGTGGGCCATCTCCCTCTGGTCCTGCTCCTCTTGGGCCCTGCTTCCCTAGGCCCTGCTCCACCATGGGCTCCAATTTCCCTGGGCCCTGTTCCTTCTTGACCTTACTCCTCCTAGTCCTGCTTCCCTGTACCCTGATCCCTGTGGACCTGCTCCTCCTGGCCCTGCTCCCCTGGGCTCTGCTTCCCTGGGCTTCCTCCCCTGTCCTTGCTCCCCTGAGACCTGCTCCTCCCTGGGCTAAGCTCTCCCTGGGCCCTGCCCCCCCTTGGTTCTGCTTGCCCTGATTTTGCTATCCATAGACCAACTCCCGCAGGTCCTCTAAACTTGAGCCCTGCTCTCCGAGGTTCTGCTCCCCCTGGGCCCTGATTTCCTGGGCATCACTCCCCCTGGGCCCTGCTCCACCTGGGTCCTTCTCCACCTGGTCTTGCTTCCCTGGGCCTGCTTCCCCTAGACTTCTTTCCCTAGCACAGCTCCCCTGGCCCTGATTCCCTGGACCCTCTCCTCCAGGCCCTCCTCCCTCTCATCGTGCTCCCCCCTGGTCAAGCTCCCACAGGACTTCTTCCCCCTGGTTCTGCTCCCCCTGGGCGCCCCTCCCACTGGGCCCTGCTCCCCCTCAGCGCTGCTCCCCCTGGTCCTGCTTCAATTTGCCTTGCTCTCCTTGGCCTTGCTCCCACTGGCACTGTTCCCCCGGCCCTGTATTCCTGGGCCCTACTCCCGCTGGGCCCTTGTTTCCCTGAGCCCTGCTACCCATGGACTTGCTCCCCATGAGCCCTGCTCCCCCAGGCCCTTCTTCTCCTGTCCCTCTTTCTCCTGGGCCCTGCTCACCCTGGCCCTTCAACCCTTGCCCTGCTTCCCTGGGCCAGCTCCCCTGGGAACTGAACCCCCTGGTTCCGCTCTCCTTGGGCCCTTCTCCATCTAGCTCTGCTCCCCCTAGCCCTTTGCTCCCTGGCTCAGCTCCCACTGGCTCTGCTCCCCTGGGCACTGCTCCTCTAGGACCTGCTCCCCCTGGCCCTGCATCCCCTTGCCCTGATTCCCCTGTGTCCTGCTACCCCTGGCCCTGCTCCCCTGGGCCATGCTCCCCCTGATCCTGCTCCCTCTGGGCTCTGGTCCTCCTTGCCATGCTTCCACGGGCACTGCTTCACCCTGGGCTCAGTTCCCCATGGGCTCTGCTCCCCCTGGGCCCTGCTCCCCCTTGGCCCTGTTCCCCTTGGTCCTGATCCCCTGAGTCCTGCTTCCCTGGACCCTGCTCCCCCAACCCCTGCTCCCCTGGGCCATGCTCCCAATGGCCAAGTTCCCCCTGCACCCACTCGCCCTGGCATTTCTCCCCTGGGCCCTACTCCCTCCAGTCCTGCTCCCCTGGGCCCTCTCCCCCTGGTTCTGCTCCTCCTGGGACCTGCTTCCATAGACCCCACTGCCCCTGGGCCCTAGTGTCCAATGCCTTACTCCCCTGGGCCTTACTCGCTCTGGTCCTGCGTCCCTTGGGCCCTGCTCCTCCCGGTGCTATTCCCCTGGGCCCTGCTCCTACCTGGGCTCAGCTCTACCTGGACCCTGCTCCCCATTGGCTCTGTCCCCCTGGTCCTGCTTCCCCAGGCCCTGCTCACTGTGGCCCTGCTCCCTCTGACCATGCTCCCCCTGGCCGTGTTTCCCCTTAGCCCGCTTCCCCTGAGCCCGCTTCCCATGGGCCCTACTCCCTCTGGTCCTGCTTTCCTGGCATTGCTCCCCCCTGGGACCTGCTCCCTTGGACCTGCTTTCCCTGGCCCTGCTCCCCTGGGCCCTTTTTCCCCTGTATCTTGCTTCAACTGGCCCTGCTCCCCTGGGCCCTGCTCTCCTAGCCCATGCTCCCTCTGATCCTGCTTTCCTGGGCACTGCTCCCCCTGGCCCTAATCCCCTGCTCCTGCTCTCCTTGGGCCATACTACACCTGGTCCTACTCCCCATGGTCCTGCTTTTCTTCGCATTGCTCCCCCGGCCCTGCTCCCCTGGGCCATGCTCCTCCTGGCCTTGTTCCCATGAGCCCTGCTCCTCACTGGGCTAAGTTCTCCCTAGGCCCTGCTCCCCCTTGGCTCTGCTCCCCCTGGATTTGCTTCCCCGGTCCCCACTCCCTCTGGACCTGCTCCCACTGGCCATGTTCTCCCCAGGGCTGTGCTCCCTCTGGTCCTGTTTCCTGGGAACTTCTCCCCATGGCATTGCTCCACATAGGCTCTGTTCCCCTGGTCCTAATCCCCTGATCCTGCTATCCTTAGGCCCTGCTCCACCTTTTCCTGCTACCCATGGCCCTGCTCCCCATGGGCCCAGCTTCCCTGGGCCCTGCTCCCTCTGCTCCTGCTTTCCTGGCCAGTGCTCCCCATAACTCTGCTCCTCTGGGACCTGCTCCCCCTGGCCTTGCTCCCCTGTGCCCTACAACCCCTGTGTCCTGCTCCCCTGGCCCTGCTCCTATGGGCTCTGCTCCCCTGAGCCATGCTCCCTCTGGTCCTGCTTCTCCGGGATCCTGATCCCCCTGGTCCTGCTTCACCAGACCCCACTCCATCTGGCACTGCTTCCCTAGGACCTACTCCCTCTAGCTCTGCTCCCCTGGGCCCTGCTCCCCTCTGGCCCTGCTCACCTGGGCTCTGTCCTCCTTGTGCTCCACTCCCTCTGGTCCTGCACACCCTTTGTCCTGCTCCCCCTGGTCCTGCTTCATAGCACCCTGCGCAGTCCGGCCCTGTTCCCCTGGCCTTGTTCCCTCTGGCCCTGCTCCCCTGTGCCCTGTTCCTCCCTGGGGCCTGCTCCCTCTTGTCCTGCTTCCCTGGGCGCTGCTCCCCCTGGCATTGCTCCCATGGGCCTGCTCTCCCTGGCCCCTATTCCCTCTGGTTCTGCTTTCCTAGGCACTGCTCCCCCTAGCTCTGCTCCCCTGGGCCCTGCTCCCCTGGGACCTTCTCTCCCTGACCCTGCTCCCTGGGGCCTGTTACTCCTGTGTATGGCTCCCCTTGGTCGTTCTCCCCTGGGCCCTGCTCCCCAAGACCGTGCTATACCCTGGCCCAGCTCCCCTAGGCCATGCTCCCTCTGGTCCTGCTCTCCCTAGGCCCTGATATCCCTGGCTCTGTTCCCTTGGCCCTGTTTGCCCTAGGCTCTGCCCCATCTGTGCCCTGCTCTCCATTGACCCTGCTCCTTCTGCTCCTGCTTCACAGGACCCTGCTCCATTAGGCCATGCTCGCTCTGGCTGTGTTCTCCCTAGCCCTGCTCCCCTGGGCCCTGCTCACCTAGAGCCTGCTCCCTCTGGTCCTGCTTTCCTGAGCATTGTTCACTCAGGCCCTTCTCCCTTGGGCCCTGCTCTCCTGGGCCTGCTTCTCCTGGACCTGCTCTACTGGGCGCTGCTCCTGCTGAGCTTGCTCTTCTGAGTCCTGCTTCCTCTGGTCCCTTCTCTCCCTGGGCCCTGCTCCCCTAGGCCCTTAAGCCCTTTCTATGCTTCTCCAGGGCCCTGTTCCCCCTGGCCCTGCTCTCCCTTTCCCAGCTTCTCCTGGGCCTGCTTCCCCAGGCCCTGCCCCCCTTGGTAATGCTCTCCCTGGGCCCTTCTCCTCTGTCCCTGCTCCCCCTGGCCCTTGTATTCCTGGCTCTACTCCCTCTGGTTCTGCTCTCCTGGACTCTGCTCCTCTGCAAACTACTTGCCCTGTCCCTGCTACCCTGGGCCCTGCTCCCCTTGCATATTTCCCTCCCTGCCCCTGCACCCCTGTGCCCAGCAACTCCTGTGTCCTGCTTCTCCTGGCCCTGCTCCCCATGGGCCCTGCTCTTCCTGGCCCTAATCCCCTGGCCCTGCTCGCCCTGGCCCTGCTCTCCTGGGCACTGCTTCCCCTGGTCCTGCTCCCCTGGGCCATGCTCCTCCGGGCCCTGCTTCCCTGTGCCCTACTCCCAATGGACCCTTCTTTCCATAGGCCCTGCTCCCCTGGTCTTGCTCCTCATGGGCCCTGCTCACGGAGCCCTGTTCCCTCTGGCCCTGGTCCCCCTGGCCCTGGTCCCTGGGCCTTAATCCCCTGTCACGTGCTACACACCACCCCCCCGACCGGCCCTACACTTCTGGGCCATGTTCCCTCGTATACTGCTCCCCCCTGGGCCCTGCGCATCTGGGCCCTGCTCCCCTCTGTGTTCCACTCATTCTTGGTGCTGCTCCCACTTGATCCTGTTCCCCTTGGCTCTGCTCCCCTGGGCCTTGATTCCTCTTGTCTTTCTTTCCTGGGCCCTGCTCCCCCTGGCCCTGCTCCCTGTAGGCCCTGCTCTTCCTGGCCCTAATCCTCTGGCCATTCTCCCCTTGGCCTTGCTCCCCTGGTCCCTTGTCTACTGATCCCTGCTTCCCCTGGGTCTGTTCTGCTGGGCCCTGCTCCCCATCAGTTCTGCTTTTCTGCGCCCTGATCCCCCTAGGCCCTTATCCCCCTGGGTCCTGTTCCCACTGGTCTTGCTCTCCATGGGCCCTGCTCCCATTGGCCCTTCTCCCCATGTTTCCTGTTTCTCCTTTCCCTGATACCCCTGTCCCTGCTCCTCCTTTCCCTGAATCTATGGGCCTGCTCCTTGGGACCTCTTACACCTGGTACTGCTCTCACTGGGCCCTTGTCCCCTGGTCTGCTCCCCGTGGCACATTCCTCCATGACTCTGCTCCCCCTTTCTCTGATTCCCTGGACATTGCTCCTCTGGGACCTGCTCCCCCTTGCACTACTCCCCTGGGCCCTGCATCCACTTGTGCTTCTTCCTCTGGCCCTGCTCCCCATGGGCCCTGCTCTTCCTGGCCCTAATCCCCTGGCCCTGATCACCCTGGCCCTGCTCATTTGGACCATGCTCCTCCTAGGCCCTGCTCCCCTGTTCTCTACTACCCCCTGGGCCCTTCTCCGCCTGGGCCCTGCTCACGCTGGTCTTGCTCCCCATGGGCCCTGTTCCCCGGGCCCTTCTCCCCCTGTTAACTGCTCCCCCTGGCCCTGCTCCCTCTTACCCTGTTTCCTCTGAGCCGGCTCCCCATGGTACTGCTCTTCCTAAGCAGTTATCCCCCTGGCAGTGCTGCCCCTGGCACTCTTCTCCCTGGCTCTGCTCCCCCTGGCACTGCTCCCCCTGGCTCTGATCCCCTGGGCCCTGCTCTTCTGGGACCTGCTCCCCTGGGCCCTGTTTCCAATATGTCCTGCTCCACCTGGCCATGCTCCCCTGGGCCCTGTACCCAAGGGGCCGGCTCCCCCTTGCCGTGCTTCAGTGAGCCATGCTCCCTCTGGTCCTGCTCCGCCTGGGCCCTGCTCCCCTAGGCCCTGCTACATCCTGGGCTCCAATTTCCCTGGGCCCTGCTCCCCCTTGACCTTACTCCTCCTAGTCCTGCTTCCCTGTGCCCTGATCCCTGTGAACCTGCTCCTCCTGTCCCTGCTCCCTGGGCCCTGCTTCCCTGGGCCCTGCTACCCCTGGATCTTCTCCCCCTGGTATTGCTGTCCCTGAGCCCTTCTCCCCTTGGCCCTCTTCCCCCTATCCCCAATCCCCCTGGCCCTGCTCCCCATGGGCCCTGATCCCCTGGCCCTACTCCCTGTTGGCTCTGCTCCCCCTAGCCCTGATCATCTAGGCCCTCCTGCCCTTGATCCTTGTATCTCTTGGTCCTGCTCCACCTTGTCCTGCTCCCCCCTAGCCCTGATCCACTGGCCCTGCTCCCCAGGGCCCTACTCCCTCATGTCTTGCTCCCATGGGCCCTGCTCCACCTGGGTCCTGCTCCACCTGGTCTTGCTTCCCTGGGCCTGCTTCCCCTAGCACAGCTCCCCTGGCCCTGATTCCCTGGACCCTGTTCTCCAGGCCCTGCTCCCTCTCATCATGCTCCCCCTGGTCAAGCTCCCACAGGACTTCCTCCCCCTAGTTTTGCTCCCCCTGGGTTCCCCTCCCACTGGGCCCAGCTCCCCCTCAGCCCTGCTCCCGCTGGTCCTGCTTCCCTTTGCCTTGCTTCCTTGGCCTTGCTCCCGCGGAGAGTGTTTCCCCTGGCCCTGTATTCCTGAGCCCTACTCCCACTGGGCCCTTCTTTCCCTGAGCCCTGCTCCCCATGGGCTTGCTTCCCATGGGCCCTGCTTCCCCAGGCCCTTCTTCCCCTGTCCCTCTTTCTCCTGGGGCCTGCTCCCCCTGGGCCTTCATCCCCTTGCCCTGCTTTCTCTGGGCCAGATCCCCTGAGAACTGTACCCCCTGGTTCCACTCTCCTTGGGCCCTTCTCCACCTAGCCCTGCTCCCACTAGCCCTTTTCTCCCTGGCTCAGCTCCCACTGGCTCTGCTCTCCTGGGCCCTGCTCCTCTAGGACCTGCTCCCCCTGGCCCTGCATCCCCTTGCCCTGCTTCCCCTCTGTCCTGTTACCCCTGGCCCTGCTCCCCTGGGCCATGCTCCCTCTGATCCTGCTTCCTCTGGGCTCTGCTCCTCATTGCCATGCTTCCATGGGCCCTGCTTCACCCTGGGCCCTGCTCCCCCTGGGCTCTGCTCTCCCTGGGCCCTGCTCCCCCTTGGCCCTGTTCCCCCTGGTCCTGATCCCCTGAGTCCTGCTTCCCTGGACCCTGATCCCCAACACCTGCACCCCTGGGCCATGCTCCCAATGGCCATGGTCCCCCTGGCCCACTCACCCTGGCCTTTCTCCCCTGGGCCCTACTCCCTCCAGTCCTGCTCCCCTGGGCCCTCCCCCCCTGGTTCTGCTCCTCCTGGGCCCTGCTTCCATAGACCCTACACCCCCTGGGCCCTACTCCCCCCTGACTTGCTCCCCTGGGCCTTACACCGGCTGGTCCTGCGTCCCTTGGGCCCTGCTCCTCCTGGTGCTATTCCCCTGGGCCCTGCTCCTCCCTGGGCTCAGCTCTACCTGGACCCTGCTCCCCATTGGCTCTGTCCCCCTGGTCCTGCTTACTCAGGCCCTGCTCACTGTGGCCCTGCTCCCTCTGACCATGCTCCCCTTGGACATGTTCCCCCTGGCCCTGCTCCCCTGGGCCCGATTCCCATGGGCCCTGCTCCCTCTGGTCCTGCTTTCCTGGCATTGCTCCCCCCTGGGACCTGCTCCCCTGGGACCTGCTTTCCCTGGCCCTGCTCCCCTGGGCCCTTTTTCCTCTGTGTCTTGCTTCAACTGGCCCTGTTCCCCTGGGTCCTGCTCCTCTAGACCATGCACCCTCTGGTCCTGCTTTCCTGGGCACTGCTCCCCCTAGCCCTAATCCCCTGGTCCTGCTCTCCTTGGGCCCTACTACACCTGGTCTTGCTCCCCATGGTCCTGTTTTCCTGAGCACTGCTCCCCTGGCCCTGCTCCCCTGGGCCATGCTCCTCCTGGCCTTGCTCCCCTGAGCCCTGCTCCTCCTTGGCTAAGCTCTCCCTGGGCCCTACTCCCCCTTGGCTCTGCTCCCCCTAGTTTTGCTTCCCCGGTCCCTGCTCCCTCTGGACCTGCTCCCTTTGGCCATGTTTTCCCCAGGGCTGTGCTCCTCTGGTCCTGCTTTTCTGGGAACTTCTCCCCATGGCATTGCTCCACATAGGCTCTGTTCCCCTGGCCCAAATCCCCTGGTCATGCTATGCTTGGGCCCTGCTCCACCTTGTCCTGCTACCCATGGCCCTGCTCCCCATGGGCCCAGCTTCCTTGGGCCCTGCTCCCTCTGCTCCTGCTTTCCTGGCCAGTGCTCCCCATAACTCTGCTCCTCTGGGACCTGCTCCCCTGGCCCTTCTCCCCTGGGCCCTGCAACCCCTGTGTCCTGCTCCCCCTGGCCCTGCTCCCATGAGCTCTGCTCCCCTGGGCCATGCTCCCTCTGGTCCTGCTTCTCCGGGATCCTGCTCCCCCTGGTCCTGCTTCACCAGACCTTACTCCCTCTGGCCCTGCCCCCTAGGTCCTACTCCCGCTAGCCCTGCTCCCGTGGTCCCTCCTCCCCTCTGGCCGTGCTCCCCTGGACACTGCTCCTCCTTTGGCTCCACTCCCCCTGGGCCCTGCACACCCTGGGTCCTGCTCCCCCTGGTCCTGTTTCCTAGCACCCTGCTCCCGCTGGCCCTATTCCCCCTGGCCCTGCTCCCCTGGGCCCTGTTCCTCCCTGGGGCCTGCTCCCTCTGGTCTTGCTTCCCTGGGCGCTGCTCCCCCTGGCATTGCTCCCATGGGCCCTGCTCTCTCTGGCCCCTGCTCCCTCTGGTTCTGCTTTCCTAGGCACTGCTCCCCTAGCTCTGCTCCCCTGGGCCCTGCTCCCCTGGGATCTTCTCTCCCTGGCCCTGCTCCCGTGGGCCATGCTATACCCTGGCCCAGCTCCCCTAAACCATGCTCCCTCTGGACCTGTTCCTCCTCGGCCCTGATACCCCTGGCTCTGCTCCGCTTGGCCCTGCTTCCCCCTAGGCTCTGCCCCATCAGTGTCCTGCTCTCCTTTTACCCTGCTCCTTCTGCTCCTGCTTCACTGGACCCTGTTCCATTTGGCCCTGCTCCCTCTGGCTGTGTTCCCCCTAGCCCTGCTCCCCTGAGCCCTGCTCACCTAGGCCCTGCTCCCACTGGTCCTGCTTTCCTGGGCCTTGCTCCCTCAGGCCCTTCTCCCTTGGGCCCTGCTCTCCTGGGCCTGCTTCTCCTGGACCTGCTCTGCTAGGCCCTGCTTCTGCTGAGCCCTGCCCTTCTGAGCCCTGCTCTCCCTTGTCCCTTCTCTCACTGCGCCCTGCTCCCCCAGGCCCTTAAACCCTTACTCTGCCTCTCCAGGGCCCTGTTCCCCCTGGCACTGCTCCCCCTTCCTCTGCTTCTCCTGGGCCTGCTTCCCCAGGCCCTGCTCCCCTTGGTAATGCTCTCCCTGGGCCCTTCTCCTCTGACCCTGCTCGCCATGGCGCTTGTATCCCTGGCTCTACTACCTCTGGTTCTGCTCCCCTGGACTCTGCTCCTCTGCGACCTGCTCACCCTATCCCTGCTACCCTGGGCCCTGCTTCCCCTGAGTATTTCTTCCCCTGGCCATGCACCCCTGTGCCCAGCAACCCCTGTGTCCTGCTTCCCCTGGCCCTGCTCCCCATGGGCCCTGCTCTTCCTGGCCCTAATCCCCTGGCCCTGCCCGCCCTGGCCCTGCTCTCCTGGGCCCTGCTTCCCCTGGCCCTACTCCCCTGGGCCATGCTCCTCCTGGGCCCTGCTTCCCTGTGCCCTACTCCCCATGGACCCTTCTTCCCTTGGGCCCTGCTCCTCTTGTCTTGCTCCTCATGGGTCCTGCTCACGGGGCCCTGTTTCCCCTGGCCCTGATCCCCCTGGCCCTAGTTCTGGGCCTTAATCCCCTGTGCCGTGCTCCCCAACGCCCCCCACCCCTGGCCCTACACCTCTGGGCCATGTTCCCACTTATATGCTCCACCCTAGGCCCTGCTCCTCTGGGCCCTGCTTTCGTGTGTGCTCCAGTCCCTCTTGGTTCTGCTCTCCCTTGATCCTGTTCCCCCTGGCTGTGCTCCCCTGAGCCATGATTCCTCTGGTCTTTCTTTCCTGGGCCCTACTCCCCCTGGACCTGCTCCCTGTGGGCCATGCTCTTCCTGGCCCTAATCCTCTGGCCATTCTCCCCTGGGACTTTCTCCCCTGGGCCCTTGTCTACTGATCCCTGCTTCCCCTGGGCCTGTTCTGCTGGGCCCTGCTCCCCATGGGTTCTGCTCTTCTGCGCCCTGATCCCCCTAGGCCCTTATCCCCCTGGGCCCTGTTCCTGCTGGTCTTGCTCCCCATGGGCCCTGCTACCGTGGGCCTATCTCCCCATTTTTCCTGTTTCTCCTTTCTCTGATACCCCTGTCCCTGCTCCTCCTTTCCCTGAATCTATGGGCCTGCTCCTTGGAACCTTCTCCACCTGGTACTTCTCTCACTGGGCCCTTGTCCCGTGGTCTGCTCTCCCTGGCCCTTTCTTCCATGACTCTGCTCCCCCTGGCTCTGATTCTTTGTGATCTGCTTTCCTTGGCCCTACTCCCTGTGGCGCTGCTACCCCATCCCACCTATCCTGGGCCCTGCTCCCCCTTGGTTTTCCTTTCCCTGGGCCCTGCACCACCTGGTCCTTCTCCTCCCCAGCCCTGCACCCCTGTCCCTGTTCCCCTGTGCCCAACTCCCCCTAGTCCTGCTCGCCTTGGCCCTGCACGCCTGACTCTGCTCCCTTGTGCCCTGCTCTCTTGGACCCTGCTCTCCAGGGCCCTGCGCCCCTGGCCCTTCTCCCCTGGGCTCTGCTCCCACTGGCCCTGCTCCCCCTGGTCCTTTTCTCCTGGCACTGCTAACCCTGGCTCTGCTGCCTTGGTCCCTGCTCTCTGGGACCTGGTCTCCCTGGTCCTGATCCCTTGGGCCCTGTTCCCCCTATTCTGCTCCCCCTGACAGTGCTCCCCTGGGCCCTGCTCCCACTGTGTCCTGCTCCCCCTGGCCCTGCTACCCTGGGTTGTTCTCCTTCTGGTCTTGCTCCCCATGGGCATTGCACCTCCTGTCCCTGCTACCCTGGGCCATGCTCTCCTTGGGCCCTGCTCCTACTGATCCTGCTCCCCATGGGCCCAGCTCCCCTGGCCCAGCTCCCCCTGGGCCTAATCCCTATGAGCTCTGCTCCCCCTAGCCCTACTCTTCTGGGCCCTTCCCCACCTGGTCCCACTTCTCCCGGGCCCTGCTCCCCCTGCCTTACTCTCCTGGGCCCTACTCCCCCAAGTAGTGCTCCACTGGGCCCTGCTCCCCCTATCCCTGCTCCTCTGGGCCCTGCTCTCCTGGGCCCTCTTTCTCCTGGCCCTGTTCCCCTTGGCTCTGCTCCCTCTGTCCCTGCTCCCCTGGCTTTTTTCTCTAGGCACTGCTCCCCCTGGCTCTGATCCTCTGGGTCCTGCTTCCTGTGTACTGCTCCCCCTGGCTCTGGTCCCTTGGGCCCTCTCTCCTGGTCACTGATCTAGTCCTCCTCTCTCTGGGCCCTGCTCACATGGTCCTGCTCCTTCCGGGCCCTGCTCCCCCTTTCCCTGCTCCCCTGGGCCCTGCTCTCCTGGGCCCTGCTTCCCCTGGCCCTGCTCCTCTTGGCCCTGCTCCCCTGTATCCTGCTCCCCCTTATCCTGCTCCCTCTGTCCCTGCTCCCCTGGGCCATGCTTCCCTGGGCCCTGCTCCTCCCTGGCCCTCCTCCCCTTGGCTGTGCTCTCTCTGTCCCTGCTCCCCTGGGCCCTTCTCCTCACTGGGATTTGCTCCCCCTGGGCCCTGCTCCCCTGTCCCTGTTCCCCCTGCCCCTACTCCCTGTGTACTCTGATCCCCTTAGCCCTGAATCCTGCACCCTGCTCCCTGTGGTCCTCCTTTCCCTGAGCCCTGCTCAACCACTTCAAGCTCTCCCCAGCCCTGCTACCCCTGGCCTGCTTCCCTGGGCCCTACTCCCTCCAGTCCATTTCCCCTGAGCCCTCTCCCCTGGTTCTGCTCCTCCTAGGCCCTGGTCCCCCTGGACCCTGCTCCCCTGGGACCTGCTCCCTCCTGTCCCTGTTCCCCAAGGCCGCGCTCCCTCTGGCCCTGCTCCCCTTGGCCATGTTCCTCCTGGCCCATCTCCCCTGTGCCCTGCTCTCTCTGGTCCTGCTTTCCTGGGCCTTGTTCCCCCTGGCACTGCTCCCCATGGGCGCTACTCCCCCTGTCCCTAATCCCCTGGTCCTGATCTCCTTGTGCCCAGCATCACCTGGTCCTGCTAACCATGGCCCTGCTCCCCTGGGCCCTGCTCATGCTGGACCCAGCTCCACGGCACCCTGCTTCCCCTGGGCCCTTCTCCCCCTGGGCCCTGCTCCACATGGGCCATGCTACCCTGGGCCCAGCTCCCCCTGTTCTCTATTTCTCCTGGGCCCTCCTCCCCCTGACCCTGTAACCCCTTTCCCTGCTTCCCCTGTGCCTACTTCCCCGGGCTCTGCTCTCCCTGATACAGCTCTCCCTAGGCCCTGCTCCCACTGTGTCCTGCTCCCCTGGGACCTGCTTCCCTGAGCCATGCACCCATGTGTCCTACTCCCCTTGGTCCTCATCCCCTGAGTCCTGCTCCCCCATGGCCGTGCTCCCTGGGCCCTGCTTCCATGGTTCTGTTCCGCCTGGGCCCTCGTTTCACTTTGCCTCTCTACCCCTCGGCCCTGCTCCCCTTAGGCCCTGCTCGCCCTGGTTCTGTACCCATGGGCCCTCCTCGCTGGCCCTGCTCCCCCAGCCTTACTCACTGTGGGTTCTGCTCCTCCTATCCTTGCTCTTCTGGGCCCTTCTCCCCTTAGGCCTCCTCTCCTTGGGCCCTGTTCCTCCTGGTACTGCTCCTCCTTGGCCCTGCTCGCCTGGCCCTGCTCACCTGGGGCCTACTCACCTAGTCCTGCTAACCTGGGCCCTACTCCCCCTAGCTCTGCTCCCCTGGGTCCTGCTTCCCCGGGCCCTGCTCTCCCTGGCCCTTTTATCCTTGCTCTGCTCCCCTGGATCCTGCTCCCTGGGAACTGCTCTCCCTGGCCCTGCTCCCCTGGGCCCTACTCCCTGTGTGCCCTTCTCCCCCGGCCCTGCTCTACCAGGCCCTGCTCCCCTGGGCTATTCTCCCTCTGGTCCTGCTCCCCCAGGGCTCTGTTCCATCTGGCCCTGCTCTCCTGGGCCCTGCTCCCCCATGGGCTCCACTCCACCAGAGCCCTGTTCCCACTTGGTCCTGCTCCCCCTGGTCCTACTTTTCCAGGACCCACTCCCTCTGGCCCTGCTCCCCCTGGACCTGTTCCTCCTGGCTCTGCTCACCTGGGTCTTGCTCCCCTGGACCCTTCTCTCTCTGGCCCTGCTTCCCTGGGCCCTGCTCCTCCTAGCCCTGATCTCCTGGGCCCTACTCCCTCCTGGCCCTGCTCACTGGGCCCTGCTTCCCCGTGGCCCTACTCCCCTGGGTCCTGTTCCTCGAGGCCGTGCTCCCTCTGGTCTTGCTTTCTTGGTCACTGCTCCCCATGGCACTGTTCCCTATGGGCTCTGCTCCCTGGGGCCCTAATACCTTTCCTTGTGACCTGCTCCCCCTGGCCCTAAACCCCTTTCCTGCTCTCCTTGGGACCTGCTCCACCTGGTCCTGATAACCATGGCCCTACTCCCCTTGGTCCTCATCCCCTGAGTCCTGACCCATAGGCCCTGCTCCCACTTTCCCTGGTTCTCCTGGGCCTGCTTCCCCGGGCCCCCCTCCCCCTCTTACTGCTCACCCTGGGCCCTTCTCCCCCTGGCCCTGCTCCCTCTGGACCTTTTCTCTCTGGATCTGCTACCCTGGCTCTGCTTCCCTGGGCTTTGCTCCTCTGGAATCTTCTCTCCCTGGTCCTACTACCCTGGGCCCTGCTCCCACTGTGTACTGTTCTACCTGTACCTACTCCCCTGAGCCCTGCACCCATGTGTCCTGCTCCCCATGGTCCTGCTTTCCGGGCCCTGCTCCTCCTGGCCCTGCTCCCCCTTGGCCATGCTCCCTGAACCCTGCTCCCCTGGGTTCTGCTCCCCCTGGGACCTGGGTTCACTGTGTCAAGCTCCCCTGGGCCCCGCTTCCACTGGGCTCTGCTCCCCCTGGTCCGGCATTCTCCGGCCCTGCTCCCCTTTCCCTGATCCCTCTTGGCCATGCTCCCTGAGCCCTACCCCCCCCCCGTGTTCTGCTCCCTATGGGCCCTGGTTTCCCTGTGCCCCGCTTCCCCTGGGCCCTGCTTCCCCTGGGCCCTGCTCCCCCTGGTCCTGCATTTCTGGGCCCTGATTCTCCTGACCATGCTCCCCTGGGCCCAGCTCCCCCCAGCCATGCTCCCTGGACCCTCCTCCCCATGGTTCTACTCCCCCTGCACTGGTTTCCCTGTGCCCTGCTCCCCTGGGCCCTGCTTCCTTTGGGCCCTGTTCGCCATGGTCCTTCTCCCCATGGGCCCTGCTCCCCTGACCCTGATTCCCCCAACCCTATTTCCTGTGAGCTCTTCTCCCCCTAGCCTGGATCTCCTGGGTCCTGTTCCCCGTAGGCCTCCTCTCCTTGGGCCATGCTCCACCTGGTCCAGCTCCTCCTGGGCCCTCCTTCCCCTGGCCCTGCTCACCCTGGCCCTACTTCCTGTGGGCTCTTCTCCTCCTAGCCTGGCTCTCCTGAGCCCTGTTCACCGTAGGCCTACTCTTCGTGGGTCATGCTTCACCTGGTCCGGCTCCTCCTGGGCCCTGCTCCCCCTGGCCTTGCTCCCCTAGGCACTATTCCCCCGAGTCCTGTTTCCATGGGCACTCCTCTCCTGGGCCCTGCTTCCCCTGGCCCTGCTCCTCTGGTCCATACTTCCCCTGGCCCTTCTCCCCTGGTCTCTACTCCCGATGTGTCCTTCTCCCCCTGGCCTGGCTCCCCTGGACTATTTTTCCTCTGGTCCTGCCACCCCACCCACCCCAGTCCATGCTCCTCGTGGCCCTGTCCTCCTGGGCCCTGCTCCCCACTGGGCTCCTCTCCCCCTGAGATCTGCTCCTCCTTGGCCCTTCTTCCCCTGGTCCTGCTTCCCCGGGCCCCACTCCCTCTGGCCATGCTCCCCCTGGCCCTGTTTCCCCTGGCCCTTCTTCCCTGGAACTTGCTCCCCTGGGCCCTGCTCACTCTGTTTCTGCTCCCCCAGGGCCCTGCTCCTCCTGACCCTGATTCCCTGGGCCCTGCCCCCCCTTGACCCTGTTCTCTGGTCCTGCTCCCTCTGGTTCTGCTCCCCTGGGCCCTGCTCCCACTAGGCCCTGCTCTTCCTTGTCCTGCTCCCCATGGGCGCTGCTCCCCTGGCCCTGCTCCCCCTGGCCCAACTCCCTGTGGGATCTGCTCCCTCTAGCCTGCTCTCCTGGGCCCTGCTCTCCCTGGACCTCCTCCCCCTGCACCCCGATCCCCTGGGCCCTGTTCCCCCAGGCCCTGCTCCCCTGGGCTGTGCTCCCTCTGGTCCTGCTCCCCCTGGGCCCTGCTCCCCTGGGCCCTGCTCTTGCTGGCCCTACTCCCTTGGATCCTGCTCCCCCTTGGGCCCAGCTCCCTCTGGGCCTGCACCCCTTGTCCCTGCTCCCCCTGGTGCTGCTTCCCTGGGCCCAGTTCCTTCTGGCCCTGCTCCCCCTGTCCATGTTTACCCTGGCCCTACTCCCCTAGGCCCTACTCCCCTGAGCCCTGCTTCTCTGGTCCTACTTTCCAGGCCCTATTACCCCTCGCACTGCTCCCCATGGGCCCTGCACCCCCTGGCCCTAATTCCCTGGTCCTGTTCTCCTTGGGCTCTGATCCACTTGGTCCTGATAACCATGGTCCTGCTCCCCATGGGCCCTGCTCCCCCTGCCATAATCCCCTGGCTCTGCTCCCCGTAGGCTTCCCTGCTCTCTGTTCCCTGGTTTTCCTGGGCCCTGCTCCCCTGGCCCTGCTATCCCTGGCCCTGCTTCCCCTGGGCCTACTCCCCTGGGCTCTGCTCCCCCTCTTCCCTGCTTCTCCTGGCCCCTTCTCTCCCTGGCCCTGCTTCCCTGGTATATGCTCCCCTGGGACCTGCTCTCCCTGGCCCTGATCCTTGTGCCCTACTCTTCTCCCCCTGTCCTTGCTCCCCTAGCCCTTGCTCCCCCTGTGTCCTGCTCCCCCTGGCCCTGCTCCCCTGGGATGTTCTCCGTCTGGTCCTGTTCCCTCCTGGGCCCTGTTCTACCTGGCCCTGCTATTCTGGGCCTTGCTCTCCACTTGGGCTCCATTCCCCCTGAACCCTGCTCCCCCTTGGCAATGCTCCCCCTGGTCCTGCTTTCCCGGACCCCATACTCTGGCCCAGCTCCCCCTACTTTGTTCCCCCTGGCTCTGCTCCTCTTGGCCCTGCTCCCTCTGGTCTTGCTTCCCCGGGCCCTGCACTTCCTGGCCCTGCTCCCCAGGGCCCTGCTTCCCCCTGTCCCTGCTCCCCTGTGCCCTGCTCTCCCTGGTTCTTCTCTGCCTGGGCATCGGTTTTCCTGTGTCCCGCTCCCCCTGGGCCTTGCTACCCCTGAGTCCTGCTCCCCATGTTCCTGCTTCCATGAGCCCTGCTCCCCATGCCCTGCTCCCCTGACTTGCTCCCCTGACTTTCTCCCGCCGGCCTTGCTCCTCTGGGCCCTGCTCTCCCTGGTTCTTCTCTGCCTGGGCATCAGTATTCCTGTGTCCCACTCCCCCTGGGTTTTGCTACCCCTGATTCCTGCTCCCATGTTCCTGCTTCCCTGGGCCCTGCTCCCCCTGCCCTGCTCCCATGACTTGCTCCCCCTGGCCCTGCTCCTTTGGGCCCTGCTCCCCTTGGCCATGCTCCCCCTGGGCCATACTCCCCCTGGCCCTGCTCCCCCTGGACCTGCTCCCCATGTTCCCTACTCCCTTGTCCCCACTCCCCTTGGCCCTGCTCCTCTGAGCCCTGCTCTCCCTGGCCCTGCTCCCCATGTTCCCTGCTCCCCTGCCCCTACTCCCTGTGGGCTCTGCTCCCCCTAGCCCTGCTTTGCTGAGCCTTGCTCCCCCTGGTTCTCCTCTTCCTGGGCCCTGCTCCCCTTGGCCCTGTTCCCTTGGGTACTACTCTCCCTAGTCCTGCTCCCCTGGGCCCTTCTCCCCCTGGTTCTGCTCTTCTGGGCCCAGGTCCCCCTGGGACCTGCTCCCCCTTGGCCCCGCTCCCTCTGGCCCTGCTCCCACTGGCCGTTTTCCCCCTGGGCCCTGCTCCCTGGGCCTTGCTCCCTCTGGTCCTGCTTTCCTGGGCCCTGCTCCCCATGACACTACTCCCCATGAGCCCTCCTCCCCCTGGCCCTGCTCACCTGGGCCCTGTTCCCCTGTGCCTTGCTCCCTCAGGGCCTTGCTCCCTCAGGGCTTTGCTCCCCCTGGGCCCTTCTCCCCATGTTCTTGCTCCACATGGGCCATGCTACCTTGGGCCCTGCTTGCCCTGATCCCTGCTTCTCCTGGGCCCTGCTACTCCTGGCCCTGCTCTCCTGGGCCATGCTCTACTCTGGGCTCCACTCCCCCTGAGTCGTGCCCCCCCTTGGGTCTGCTCTCCTTGGTCCTGCTTCTCTGGGCCCCGTTCCCTCTGGCCCTGTTCCCCATGACCCTACTCTCTGGACCCTGCTACTCCTGGTTCTACTCCCCCATTGCCCTGGATTCCTGTGCCTCACTCCCCCTGGGCCCTGCTCCCCCTGGTCCTTCTCCCCATAGGCCTTGCTCCCCTGGTCCTGCTCCCCCTGGCCTTACACCTGGGGCCTATGCTCCCCCTAGCCCTTATATCCTGTGCCATGCTCCCCATGGTCTTCCTTTCCCTGGGCACTGCTCCAACTGGTCTTGCTCCCCCCAGGCCCTGCTCCTCATGGCCCTGCTCCACTGGGCCCTAGTCCCCCCATTCTTGCTCCCCTGGGCCCTGCTTCCCCTATTTCTGCTCCTCCTGGGCCCTGGGCCCCCCTGGGCCCCACTCCCCCTGGGCCCTGCTCCCCCTGTACCCTGCTCCACCTGGTCCTGCTTCCCTGGGCCCTGCTTCCCCTGGCCCTCCTCCCCTTGGCCCTGCTTCCCCTGGGCCTGATCCTGGAGGCCCTGCTTCCCCTGCCACTGCTTTCCCTGGGTCCTTCTCCCCCTGGCCCTGCTCCCCCTGGCCCTTCTCCCTCTGGCCCTGTTCCCCCTGGTGCTTCTCCACTGGGTGATACTACTCTGGAACTTGCTCTCCCTGGCCCTGCTCCAATGAGCCCCAGTCCACCTGCGTCCTGCACTCCCTGGCCCTGCTCCCCCTGGCTCTGCTCCCCCTTTCCCTGCTTCTCCTGCGCCTGCTTCCCCGGGCCCTGCTCCCCCTGTGTCCTGCTCTCCCTGGGCCCTGCTGCACCTGGCCCTGCTCCCCTGGGCCCCGTTCTCTGGATCCTGCTCCCACCTGTGCTTCACTCCTTCTGGGCGCTGCTCTCCCTTGGCCCTTCTCCCCCTGGCCCTTTCTCCCCCTGGCCTGCTCCCCCTGGCCCTTTTCTCCTGGCTCTACTCTCCCTGGCTCTGCTCTCCCTGGCCCTGCTCTCCCTGGCCCTGCTCCCCTTGCCCTTCTCCCCTTGCCCTGCTCCCTCTGGCCCTACTTTCTATGGGCTCTGCTCCTTCTAGCCCTGCTCTCCTTGGCCCTGCTCTCTCTGATCCTCTTCTCCCTTGGCCTTGCTCCAACTTATCCTGCTCCTCCGGGGCCCTTCTTTCCCTGGCCCTGCTCCCCTTGGCCCTACACCCCCATTCCTGCACCCCTGGGCCTTGCTTCCCCTGGTTCTGCTCCTCCTGGCCCTGGTTCCCCTGTGTGCCTGGCTCCCACTGAGCCTTGCTCCCACTGGGCCCTGCTCTCCTTGGCCCTGCTCCCTTGGCCCTGCTCCCCCTGGTTCTGCTCGCCCTGGGCTCTGCTCCCCCTAGGCACAGTTCCCCCTGGGCCCTGCTCCCCCTGGCCTTTTTCTCCTGGCTCTGCTACCTCTGGCTCTGCTCCCCTGTGCCTTGCTCCCCTGGGACCTGCACTCACTGGCCCTTCTCCCCTGGGCCGTACTCCTGCTATGTCCTTCTACCCCTGGCCCTGCTCCCCTGGGCCCTACTCCCTGTTTGCCCTTCTCCCCAGGCCCTGCTCTATCTGGCCCTGCTCCCCTGGGCTGTTCTCCCTCTGTTCCTGCTCCCCCAGGGCTCTGTTCCATCTGGCCCTGCTCTCCTGGGCCCTGCTCCCCCATGGGCTCCACTCCACCAGAGCCCTGTTCCCACTTGGCCCTGCTCCCCCTGGTCCTACTTTTCCAGGACCCACTCCCTCTGGCCCTGCTCCCCCTGGACCTGTTCCTCCTGGCTTTGCTCACCTGGGTCTTGCTCCCCTGGGCCCTTCTCTCTCTGGCCCTGCTTCCCTGGGCCCTGCTCCTCCTAGCCCTGCTCTCCTGGGCCAATCCCAAATACACACTCCAGAACATCTGGAAGAGACTACATTCTGCTCCCCTCATGAGAGCTCGGAAGCAAAGAGTAACAGAATAGAAAATAGAATAGAGACAAATGCACAGAAATCCCAGTACCTCTTTAGGCACATATCCCTAATGAGTTAATTTTATCAACTGAGTCCCACTTACTAAAAGCTTCCCACACCTCCCAATAGTGCCATCAGGTGCGAAACACAGGTATAATTGTGAATCTTTGGGGGAAACTAAAGATCAATACCAGAATATCTACCCCTTGTCCCCAAAAGTTCATATCTGTCTCACAAGAAAAAAAAAAGCATTCAGTCCATCTAAAAGAGCCCACCAATCTCAATGGTGCGTGCCTTTCTCAATAGTCCTCATACCAAGTCTCCTCTGAGACTCAAGGGAACACAGTGATGATGAACCCTAAATTAAAAGTTATTTTTTCCTCTACTTTCTTCTTTTGGATTTACAAACATAGCGTTCTTTCTCCCCACACTCTCACTGTATCATATTGACTAACCATAGAGTTAGTTAAAAGTACTAACCCTTGTACTGGGAACTTCTCCTTGATAGGTCATAGGAAATGTCCAAATGAAAAGACATGGGCAGAAGTGTAGAGCAGATTCTGACTAGAAGGGAAACCAGATGCTCACATCTTCAGAATGCAAGCATCTAAACAATCACATTATCTTAGATTCACAGATACAGATGGCTCAATGTCCACTGGACCCAGATAAGACCCACACAACCCCAGATCCTCTAAAGGACATTCTGTCAACTCTAGTGAACTGCCCTTGGACCCACCTTCCCAAGACTGAGAGAACAATACTGAGAGAACAAATGTATAATACACTGTATACATTTCACTCAACAGCACTAAACAAGATGAAACCAGGAGCTAGGCATTAATTTCTGACAAAAAGGATTCTTGAAAAATGAAGCCTTTCTTCTCTTACCTCTCTGCCTCTTCATTACTGGCTGTCTCAGGCAGAGAAAAGCAGCACAAATATTTTATAGTTGTTGTGATGTGTCCTGATGCCCCACTCACAATGCATGCGCCATCTGTAAGATATGAACACATGGTTGCCTGAATATATTTACTTCACACAGATGCCTGTTCATAAAAAAAAAATGGTACACACACACACACACACACACACACACAATAGAAGTATTCTGGTAAATAATCTAGAGGTAGGTAAGAAAGCCTTAACTTTTAGTGTACAAAGTATATTTATCTCAAGACTAACTTCTTGAGACAGATATACTTTGTACACTAACTAATCCAATGCTTCTGAACACCAACTGAAAGGGATGAGCAGCATCAGCTACCATAGCTGGTTATTGGCAGCTCCAGCACACAAAGAATATGTGCACAAAATTTACCTGCCCCAGGGTACTAACTTGAATTCCAATCCCAAATACACAAACAAAACTTCATTAACACCTCTAGACAAAAATACACCTCATGGCTTCTGACCAGATGAACATCAGATATCTCTATCCCAAACGCACAGAAACACCACCTGTTACTACATGAATTTTTGGAGAAAAATACTCTATTCAAACTAAATGTTCAAGCACATTCCTACAAGTATTCATACAGGTACAACATCAGTTGGACACATACCTGTACAACAAATACACTGCTCATATATACCCAATGAATATCTTACAGGCAAAGACCCTGGAAAACCAAAAATATACAACCAGTCATCTCTTGAACTACACAACAGACCCACATGAAATCCCACAGTTCTAAAATACACACATTCCATAATATCCAAATATATTTTCAAGCACACAATGAACCTCTCACATCTGCCAGAGTACACATCACAAGAGCCCAATGAATTCAAAACACACTCAGCCACCAACAATTTATACTTCTCAAATGCATGAGACTAAACATAATTATATATCAGGACCACACATTCTACGAACATCACCAAAATCATCAAGAATTACATGCCACAATAAACACAAAACACAATTCCTGATAATCCTGTATACAAAGATTCTAAATACACACATCCACAAATCCATGAAGATACACCTAATCACTTGGGTGCCTACATACACACAAAACACAAAAATGGTAGTCTTGCATGCAATCACACAGAGAGTTCAATACCACAACACATAAAAAATGCATACATTAATCTCTATCTATGGATCAATATATAGATAATTTCTGAACAGGAAAGGAAAGAGAGGCACATAAATATATCCAAATCATGAATATAGAGTGTCTTTGAAACATTACACAGTATTCCACATCTCCAGAATGCAACCTGCCAACCTGACCAGCCAAAAATTCCTATCCACACCTAGAAATGGTACAGCTTTCTCCAAAGAAATACACTTTGAATACTCCTAGCAACGTCATTCCCAATGAAGAAATTTATAGAATTCAACCATCCATCTACAAAGCCACAAGCCAATTTGCATGCCTGAGACAAAAAATATCTCAAGAATATCATCTAAAATACACATAAGCTCACTTACAAAATCCAAATTATCACGGGCAAGTAAAACACATTTTGTTTTTACTCAAATGCTAATAGCTGTATCATGTATCCCTAAAACATATATACAAAATTCTCATAATCCCCATATATATGCACAATGTCACCTCTTCATCACATACCAGTTACAAATAACTTTCTACTTGAGGAAGTTACAAATAAATTCCTCACCTCCCAGTTACAAATAACTTTCTAATTCATACATATATGGCCCCAGAAAGCAGACATCAACTGCCATGTCCCTTAAGCACACATACTAATTGACACCTAAATATTCTCCTTCTCACAACTATTACTGATACATGCAACACAAATACACCCACACACACCTGAGGTGTGGTAGTTAATACAAACTGAAGACACAAATAACTCTCCATAGGCATCTAATTTCTACACAGTTACCCATTACATAAAAATATGCAAATATATCAAATTATACACAAAATATTATACTATCTTCATATACAAGTTCACACACTCCCAAATATGAAT
>NW_027553823.1:0-29404 GCF_045843805.1 Urocitellus parryii
GAAGAACGAAATTTGGTGAGCCAAGTGGGATTGGTGTACTGATCATAAAATGGAAGTATCATCAAGATTCGGTGAAAAAATGTTTGCTGAGATTTCAGGAAACTCGCAGTTTTTTGGAAGCTTGGCAACCCCTTTCAATGAAAGTGATTCTCGTCAGTCTCTGCTTGGGGCTACTTCAATAGCACACAAACCATAGCGATAGAACTTGGAACTACATTATTGTGCCAAGTTTCAAAGAGCTAGCACAAACCGTGTTTGATTTAGAGTTCCAACTACATGTATCCATATAGGAGAAAACAGAGTGAAACCTAAACTTGAAAACGGTTACTGCAAAGGAACGGTTTAACCTAGAAGAACGAAATTTGGTGAGCCAATTGGGATTGGTGTACTGATCATCAAATGGAAGTATCATCAAGATTGGGTGAAAAAAATGTTTGCTGAGATTTCAGGAAACTCGCAGTTTTTTGGAAGCTTGGCAATTTCTTTCAATGAAAGGGATTCTCGTCAGTCTCTGCTTGGGGCTACTTCAATAGCACACAAACCATAGCGATAGAACTTGGAACTACATTATTGTGCCAAGTTTCAAAGAGCTATCACAAACCGTGTTTGATTTAGAGTTCCAACTACATGTATCCATATAGGAGAAAACAGAGTGAAATCTAAAATTGACAACGGTTACTGCAAAGGAACTGTTTAACCTAGAAGAACGAAATTTGGTGAGCCAATTGGGATTCGTGTACTGATCACTACCTGCAAGTATCATCAAGATTTTGTGAAAAAATGTTTGCTGAGATTTCAGGAAACTCGCAGTTTTTTGGAAGCTTGGCAATTTCTTTCAATGAAAGGGATTCTCGTCAGTCTCTGCTTGGGGCTACTTCAATAGCACACAAACCATAGCGATAGAACTTGGAACTATATTATTGTGCCAAGTTTCAAAGAGCTAGCACAAACCGTGTTTGATTTAGAGTTCCAACTACATGTATCCATATAGGAGAAAACAGAGTGAAACCTAAACATGAAAACGGTTACTGCAAAGGAACTGTTTAACCTAGAAGAACGAAATTTGGTGAGCCAATTGGGATTGGTGTACTGATCATCAAATGGAAGTATCATCAAGATTGGGTGAAAAAAATGTTTGCTGAGATTTCAGGAAACTCGCAGTTTTTTGGAAGCTTGGCAATTTCTTTCAATGAAAGGGATTCTCGTCAGTCTCTGCTTGGGGCTACTTCAATAGCACACAAACCATAGCGATAGAACTTGGAACTACATTATTGTGCCAAGTTTCAAAGAGCTAGCACAAACCGTGTTTGATTTAGAGTTCCAACTACATGTATCCATATAGGAGAAAACAGAGTGAAATCTAAAATTGACAACGGTTACTGCAAAGGAACTGTTTAACCTAGAAGAACGAAATTTGGTGAGCCAATTGGGATTCGTGTACTGATCACTACCTGCAAGTATCATCAAGATTTTGTGAAAAAATGTTTGCTGAGATTTCAGGAAACTCGCAATTTTTTGGATGCTTGGCAACCCCTTTCAATGAAAGAGATTCTCGTCAGTCTCTGCTTGGGGCTACTTCAATAGCACACAAACCATAGCGATAGAACTTGGAACTACATTATTGTGCCAAGTTTCAAAGAGCTAGCACAAACCGTGTTTGATTTAGAGTTCCAACTACATGTATCTATATAGGAGAAAACAGAGTGAAACCTAAACATGAAAACGGTTACTGCAAAGGAACGGTTTAACCTAGAAGAACGAAATTTAGTGAGCCAAGTGGGATTCGTGTACTGATCACTACCTGCAAGTATCATCAAGATTCGGTGAAAAAATGTTTGCTGAGATTTCAGGAAACTCGTAGTTTTTTGGAAGCTTGGCAACCCCTTTCAATGAAAGTTATTCTCGTCAGTCTCTGCTTGGGGCTATTTCAATAGCACACAAACCATAGGGATAGAACTTGGAACTACATTATTGTGCCAAGTTTCAAAGAGCTAGCACAAACCGTTTTTGATTTAGAGATCCAACTACATGTATCTATATAGGAGAAAACAGAGTGAAACCTAAACTTGAAAACGGTTACTGCAAAGGAACGGTTTAACCTAGAAGAACGAAATTTAGTGAGCCAAGTGCGATTGGTGTACTGATCATAAAATGGAAGTATCATCAAGATTTTGTGAAAAAATGTTTGCTGAGATTTCAGGAAACTCGCAGTTTTTTGGAAGCTTGGCAACCCCTTTCAATGAAAGGGATTCTCGTCAGTCTCTGCTTGGGGCTACTTCAATAGCACACAAACCATAGCGATAGAACTTGGAACTACATTATTGTGCCAAGTTTCAAAGAGCTAGCACAAACCGTGTTTGATTTAGAGTTCCAACTACATGTATCCATATATGAGAAAACAGAGTGAAACCTAAACATGAAAACGGTTACTGGAAAGGAACGGTTTAACCTAGAAGAACGAAATTTGGTGAGCCAAGTGCGATTGGTGTACTGATCATAAAATGGAAGTATCATCAAGATTCGGTGAAAAAATATTTGCTGAGATTTCAGGAAACTTGTAGTTTTTTGGAAGCTTGGCAACCCCTTTCAATGAAAGTTATTCTCGTCAGTCTCTGCTTGGGGCTACTTCAATAGCACACAAACCATAGCGATAGAACTTGGAACTACATTATTGTGCCAAGTTTCAAAGAGCTAGCACAAACCTTTTTTGATTTAGAGTTCCAACTACATGTATCCATATAGGAGAAAACAGAGTGAAATCTAAAATTGAAAACGGTTACTGCAAAGGAACGGTTTAACCTAGAAGAACGAAATTTGGTGAGCCAATTGGGATTGGTGTACTGATCATCAAATGGAAGTATCATGAAGATTGGGTGAAAAAAATGTTTGCTGAGATTTCAGGAAACTCGCAGTTTTTTGGAAGCTTGGCAATTTCTTTCAATGAAAGGGATTCTCGTCAGTCTCTGCTTGGGGCTACTTCAATAGCACACAAACCATAGCGATAGAACTTGGAACTACATTATTGTGCCAAGTTTCAAAGAGCTATCACAAACCGTGTTTGATTTAGAGTTCCAACTACATGTATCCATATAGGAGAAAACAGAGTGAAATCTAAAATTGAAAACGGTTACTGCAAAGGAACTGTTTAACCTAGAAGAACGAAATTTGGTGAGCCAATTGGGATTGGTGTACTGATCATCAAATGGAAGTATCATCAAGATTGGGTGAAAAAAATGTTTGCTGAGATTTCAGGAAACTCGCAGTTTTTTGTAAGCTTGGCAATTTCTTTCAATGAAAGGGATTCTCGTCAGTCTCTGCTTGGGGCTACTTCAATAGCACACAAACCATAGCGATAGAACTTGGAACTACATTATTGTGCCAAGTTTCAAAGAGCTAGCACAAACCGTGTTTGATTTAGAGTTCCAACTACATGTATCCATATAGGAGAAAACAGAGTGAAACCTAAACATGAAAACGGTTCCTGCAAAGGAACGGTTTAACCTAGAAGAACGAAATTTGGTGAGCCAATTGGGATTGGTGTACTGATCATCAAATGGAAGTATCATCAAGATTGGGTGAAAAAAATGTTTGCTGAGATTTCAGGAAACTCGCAGTTTTTTGGAAGCTTGGCAATTTCTTTCAATGAAAGGGATTCTAGTCAGTCTCTGCTTGGGGCTACTTCAATAGCACACAAACCATAGCGATAGAACTTGGAACTACATTATTGTGCCAAGTTTCAAAGAGCTATCACAAACCGTGTTTGATTTAGAGTTCCAACTACATGTATCCATATAGGAGAAAACAGAGTGAAATCTAAAATTGAAAACGGTTACTGCAAAGGAACTGTTTAACCTAGAAGAACGAAATTTGGTGAGCCAATTGGGATTGGTGTACTGATCATCAAATGGAAGTATCATCAAGATTGGGTGAAAAAAATGTTTGCTGAGATTTCAGGAAACTCGCAGTTTTTTGGAAGCTTCGCAATTTCTTTCAATGAAAGGGATTCTCGTCAGTCTCTGCTTGGGGCTACTTCAATAGCACACAAACCATAGCGATAGAACTTGGAACTACATTATTGTGCCAAGTTTCAAAGAGCTATCACAAACCGTGTTTGATTTAGAGTTCCAACTACATGTATCCATATAGGAGAAAACAGAGTGAAACCTAAACATGAAAACGGTTACTGCAAAGGAACGGTTTAACCTAGAAGAACGAAATTTGGTGAGCCAAGTGGGATTCGTGTACTGATCACTACCTGCAAGTATCATCAAGATTTTGTGAAAAAATGTTTGCTGAGATTTCAGGAAACTCGCAGTTTTTGGGAAGCTTGGCAACCCCTTTCAATGAAAGAGATTCTCGTCAGTCTCTGCTTGGGGCTACTTCAATAGCACACAAACCATAGCGATAGAACTTGGAACTACATTATTGTGCCAAGTTTCAAAGAGCTAGCACAAACCGTGTTTGATTTAGAGTTCCAACTACATTTATCTATATAGGAGAAAACAGAGTGAAACTTAAACATGAAAACGGTTACTGCAAAGGAACGGTTTAACCTAGAAGAACGAAATTTAGTGAGCCAAGTGGGATTCGTGTACTGATCACTACCTGCAAGTATCATCAAGATTGGGTGAAAAAATGTTTGCTGAGATTTCAGGAAACTCGCAGTTTTTTGGAAGCTTGGCAACCCCTTTCAATGAAAGAGATTCTCGTCAGTCTCTGCTTGGGGCTACTTCAATAGCACACAAACCATACCGATAGAACTTGGAACTACATTATTGTGCCAAGTTTCAAAGAGCTAGCACAAACCGTGTTTGATTTAGAGTTCCAACTACATGTATCCATATAGGAGAAAACAGAGTGAAATCTAAAATTGAAAACGGTTACTGCAAAGGAACTGTTTAACCTAGAAGAACGAAATTTGGTGAGCCAATTGGGATTGGTGTACTGATCATCAAATGGAAGTATCATCAAGATTGGGTGAAAAAAATGTTTGCTGAGATTTCAGGAAACTCGCAGTTTTTTGTAAGCTTGGCAATTTCTTTCAATGAAAGGGATTCTCGTCAGTCTCTGCTTGGGGCTACTTCAATAGCACACAAACCATAGCGATAGAACTTGGAACT
The DNA here is from genome assembly GCF_045843805.1 of Urocitellus parryii. Taxonomy (NCBI): domain Eukaryota; kingdom Metazoa; phylum Chordata; class Mammalia; order Rodentia; family Sciuridae; genus Urocitellus; species Urocitellus parryii. The sequence continues at coordinate 5,121 of NW_027553823.1, forward strand.
ACATTATTGTGCCAAGTTTCAAAGAGCTAGCACAAACCGTGTTTGATTTAGAGTTCCAACTACATGTATCCATATAGGAGAAAACAGAGTGAAACCTAAACATGAAAACGGTTCCTGCAAAGGAACGGTTTAACCTAGAAGAACGAAATTTGGTGAGCCAATTGGGATTGGTGTACTGATCATCAAATGGAAGTATCATCAAGATTGGGTGAAAAAAATGTTTGCTGAGATTTCAGGAACCTCGCAGTTTTTTGGAAGCTTGGCAATTTCTTTCAATGAAAGGGATTCTAGTCAGTCTCTGCTTGGGGCTACTTCAATAGCACACAAACCATAGCGATAGAACTTGGAACTACATTATTGTGCCAAGTTTCAAAGAGCTATCACAAACCGTGTTTGATTTAGAGTTCCAACTACATGTATCCATATAGGAGAAAACAGAGTGAAATCTAAAATTGAAAACGGTTACTGCAAAGGAACTGTTTAACCTAGAAGAACGAAATTTGGTGAGCCAATTGGGATTGGTGTACTGATCATCAAATGGAAGTATCATCAAGATTGGGTGAAAAAAATGTTTGCTGAGATTTCAGGAAACTCGCAGTTTTTTGGAAGCTTGGCAATTTCTTTCAATGAAAGGGATTCTCGTCAGTCTCTGCTTGGGGCTACTTCAATAGCACACAAACCATAGCGATAGAACTTGGAACTACATTATTGTGCCAAGTTTCAAAGAGCTATCACAAACCGTGTTTGATTTAGAGTTCCAACTACATGTATCCATATAGGAGAAAACAGAGTGAAACCTAAACATGAAAACGGTTACTGCAAAGGAACGGTTTAACCTAGAAGAACGAAATTTGGTGAGCCAAGTGGGATTCGTGTACTGATCACTACCTGCAAGTATCATCAAGATTTTGTGAAAAAATGTTTGCTGAGATTTCAGGAAACTCGCAGTTTTTTGGAAGCTTGGCAACCCCTTTCAATGAAAGAGATTCTCGTCAGTCTCTGCTTGGGGCTACTTCAATAGCACACAAACCATAGCGATAGAACTTGGAACTACATTATTGTGCCAAGTTTCAAAGAGCTAGCACAAACCGTGTTTGATTTAGAGTTCCAACTACATTTATCTATATAGGAGAAAACAGAGTGAAACCTAAACATGAAAACGGTTACTGCAAAGGAACGGTTTAACCTAGAAGAACGAAATTTAGTGAGCCAAGTGGGATTCGTGTACTGATCACTACCTGCAAGTATCATCAAGATTGGGTGAAAAAATGTTTGCTGAGATTTCAGGAAACTCGCAGTTTTTTGGAAGCTTGGCAACCCCTTTCAATGAAAGAGATTCTCGTCAGTCTCTGCTTGGGGCTACTTCAATAGCACACAAACCATACCGATAGAACTTGGAACTACATTATTGTGCCAAGTTTCAAAGAGCTAGCACAAACCGTGTTTGATTTAGAGTTCCAACTACATGTATCCATATAGGAGAAAACAGAGTGAAATCTAAAATTGAAAACGGTTACTGCAAAGGAACTGTTTAACCTAGAAGAACGAAATTTGGTGAGCCAATTGGGATTGGTGTACTGATCATCAAATGGAAGTATCATCAAGATTGGGTGAAAAAAATGTTTGCTGAGATTTCAGGAAACTCGCAGTTTTTTGTAAGCTTGGCAATTTCTTTCAATGAAAGGGATTCTCGTCAGTCTCTGCTTGGGGCTACTTCAATAGCACACAAACCATAGCGATAGAACTTGGAACTACATTATTGTGCCAAGTTTCAAAGAGCTAGCACAAACCGTGTTTGATTTAGAGTTCCAACTACATGTATCCATATAGGAGAAAACAGAGTGAAACCTAAACATGAAAACGGTTCCTGCAAAGGAACGGTTTAACCTAGAAGAACGAAATTTGGTGAGCCAATTGGGATTGGTGTACTGATCATCAAATGGAAGTATCATCAAGATTGGGTGAAAAAAATGTTTGCTGAGATTTCAGGAAACTCGCAGTTTTTTGGAAGCTTGGCAATTTCTTTCAATGAAAGGGATTCTAGTCAGTCTCTGCTTGGGGCTACTTCAATAGCACACAAACCATAGCGATAGAACTTGGAACTACATTATTGTGCCAAGTTTCAAAGAGCTATCACAAACCGTGTTTGATTTAGAGTTCCAACTACATGTATCCATATAGGAGAAAACAGAGTGAAATCTAAAATTGAAAACGGTTCCTGCAAAGGAACTGTTTAACCTAGAAGAACGAAATTTGGTGAGCCAATTGGGATTGGTGTACTGATCATCAAATGGAAGTATCATCAAGATTGGGTGAAAAAAATGTTTGCTGAGATTTCAGGAAACTCGCAGTTTTTTGGAAGCTTGGCAATTTCTTTCAATGAAAGGGATTCTCGTCAGTCTCTGCTTGGGGCTACTTCAATAGCACACAAACCATAGCGATAGAACTTGGAACTACATTATTGTGCCAAGTTTCAAAGAGCTATCACAAACCGTGTTTGATTTAGAGTTCCAAATACATGTATCCATATAGGAGAAAACAGAGTGAAACCTAAACATGAAAACGGTTACTGCAAAGGAACGGTTTAACCTAGAAGAACGAAATTTGGTGAGCCAAGTGGGATTCGTGTAGTGATCACTACCTGCAAGTATCATCAAGATTTTGTGAAAAAATGTTTGCTGAGATTTCAGGAAACTCGCAGTTTTTTGGAAGCTTGGCAACCCCTTTCAATGAAAGAGATTCTCGTCAGTCTCTGCTTGGGGCTACTTCAATAGCACACAAACCATAGCGATAGAACTTGGAACTACATTATTGTGCCAAGTTTCAAAGAGCTAGCACAAACCGTGTTTGATTTAGAGTTCCAACTACATTTATCTATATAGGAGAAAACAGAGTGAAACCTAAACATGAAAACGGTTACTGCAAAGGAACGGTTTAACCTAGAAGAACGAAATTTAGTGAGCCAAGTGGGATTCGTGTACTGATCACTACCTGCAAGTATCATCAAGATTGGGTGAAAAAATGTTTGCTGAGATTTCAGGAAACTCGCAGTTTTTTGGAAGCTTGGCAACCCCTTTCAATGAAAGAGATTCTCGTCAGTCTCTGCTTGGGGCTACTTCAATAGCACACAAACCATAGCGATAGAACTTGGAACTACATTATTGTGCCAAGTTTCAAAGAGCTAGCACAAACCGTGTTTGATTTAGAGTTCCAACTACATGTATCCATATAGGAGAAAACAGAGTGAAACCTAAACATGAAAACGGTTACTGCAAAGGAACGGTTTAACCTAGAAGAACGAAATTTAGTGAGCCAAGTGGGATTCGTGTACTGATCACTACCTGCAAGTATCATCAAGATTGGGTGAAAAAATGTTTGCTGAGATTTCAGGAAACTCGCAGTTTTTTGGAAGCCTGGCAACCCCTTTCAATGAAAGGGATTCTCGTCAGTCTCTGCTTGGGGCTACTTCAATAGCACACAAACCATACCTATAGATCTTGGAACTACATTATTGTGTCAAGTTTCAAAGAGCTAGCACACACCGTGTTTGATTAAGAGTTCCAACTACATGTATCCATATAGGAGAAAACAGAGTGAAACCTAAACATGAAAACGGTTACTGCAAAGGAACGGTTTAACCTAGAAGAACGAAATTTGGTGAGCCAAGTGTGATTGGTGTACTGATCATTAAAAGGGAGTATCATCAAGATTGGGTGAAAAAATGTTTGCTGAGATTTCAGGAAACTCGCAATTTTTTGGAAGCCTCCAACCCATTTCAATGAAAGTGATTCTCGTCAGTCTCTGCTTGGGGCTACTTCAATAGCACACAAACCATAGCGATAGAACTTGGAACTACATTATTGTGCCAAGTTTCAACGAGCTAGCACAAACCGTTTTTGATTTAGAGTTCCAACTACATGTATCCATATAGGAGAAAACAGAGTGAAACCTAAACATGAAAACGGTTACTGCAAAGGAACGGTTTAACCTAGAAGAACGAAATTTGGTGAGCCAAGTGCGATTGGTGTACTGATCATAAAATGGAAGTATCATCAAGATTTTGTGAAAAAATGTTTGCTGAGATTTCAGGAAACTCGCAGTTTTTTGGAAGCTTGGCAACCCCTTTCAATGAAAGGGATTCTCGTCAGTCTCTGCTTGGGGCTACTTCAATAGCACACAAACCATAGCGATACAACTTGGAACTACATTATTGTGCCAAGTTTCAAAGAGCTTGCACAAACCTTTTTTGATTTAGAGTTCCAACTACATGTATCCATATAGGAGAAAACAGAGTGAAATCTAAAATTGAAAACGGTTACTGCAAAGGAACTGTTTAACCTAGAAGAACGAAATTTGGTGAGCCAATTGGGATTGGTGTACTGATCATCAAATGGAAGTATCATCAAGATTGGGTGAAAAAAATGTTTGCTGAGATTTCAGGAAACTCGCAGTTTTTTGAAAGCTTGGCAATTTCTTTCAATGAAAGGGATTCTCGTCAGTCTCTGCTTGGGGCTACTTCAATAGCACACAAACCATAGCGATAGAACTTGGAACTACATTATTGTGCCAAGTTTCAAAGAGCTATCACAAACCGTGTTTGATTTAGAGTTCCAACTACATGTATCCATATAGGAGAAAACAGAGTGAAACCTAAACATGAAAACGGTTACTGCAAAGGAACGGTTTAACCTAGAAGAACGAAATTTAGTGAGCCAAGTGGGATTCGTGTACTGATCACTACCTGCAAGTATCATCAAGATTGGGTGAAAAAATGTTTGCTGAGATTTCAGGAAACTCGCAGTTTTTTGGAAGCTTGGCAACCCCTTTCAATGAAAGAGATTCTCGTCAGTCTCTGCTTGGGGCTACTTCAATAGCACACAAACCATAGCGATAGAACTTGGAACTACATTATTGTGCCAAGTTTCAAAGAGCTAGCACAAACCGTTTTTGATTTAGAGTTCCAACTACATGTATCTATATAGGAGAAAACAGAGTGAAACCTAAACATGAAAACGGTTACTGCAAAGGAACGGTTTAACCTAGAAGAACGAAATTTAGTGAGCCAAGTGGGATTCGTGTACTGATCACTACCTGCAAGTATCATCAAGATTGGGTGAAAAAATGTTTGCTGAGATTTCAGGAAACTCGTAGTTTTTTGGAAGCTTGGCAACCCCTTTCAATGAAAGTGATTCTCGTCAGTCTCTGCTTGGGGCTACTTCAATAGCACACAAACCATAGCGATAGAACTTGGAACTACAGTATTGTGTCAAGTTTCAAAGAGCTAGCACAAACCGTGTTTGATTTAGAGTTCCAACTACATGTATCCATATAGGAGAAAACAGAGTGAAACCTAAACATGAAAACGGTTACTGCAAAGGAACGGTTTAACCTAGAAGAACGAAATTTGGTGAGCCAACTGAGATTCGTGTACTGATCACTACCTGCAAGTATCATCAAGATTGGGTGAAAAAATGTTTGCTGAGATTTCAGGAAACTCGCAGTTTTTTGGAAGCCTGGCAACCCCTTTCTATGAAAAGGATTCTCGTCAGTCTCTGCTTGGGGCTACTTCAATAGCACACAAACCATAGCGATAGAACTTGGAACTACATTATTGTGCCAAGTTTCAAAGAGCTAGCACAAACCGTGTTTGATTTAGAGTTCCAACTACATGTATCCATATAGGAGAAAACAGAGTGAAACCTAAACATGAAAACGGTTACTGCAAAGGAACGGTTTAACCTAGAAGAACGAAATTTGGTGAGCCAACTGAGATTCGTGTACTGATCACTACCTGCAAGTATCATCAATATTGGGTGAAAAAATGTTTGCTGAGATTTCAGGAAACTCGCAGTTTTTTGGATGCCTGGAAACCTCTTTCAATGAAAGGGATTCTCGTCAGTCTCTGCTTGTGGCTACTTCAATAGCACACAAACCATACCTATAGATCTTGGAACTACATTATTGTGTCAAGTTTCAAAGACCTAGCACAAACCGTGTTTGACTTAGAGTTCCAACTACATGTATCCATATAGGAGAAAACAGAGTGAAACCTAAAGATGAAAACGGTTACTGCAAAGGAACGGGTTAACCTAGAAGAACGAAATTTAGTGAGCCAAGTGGGATTCGTGTACTGATCACTACCTGCAAGTATCATCAAGATTGGGTGAAAAAATGTTTGCTTAGATTTCAGGAAACTCGCAGTTTTTTGGAAGCCTGGCAACCCCTTTCAATGAAAGGGATTCTCGTCAGTCTCTGCTTGGGGCTACTTCAATAGCACACAAACCATAGCGATAGAACTTGGAACTACATTATTGTGCCAAGTTTCAAAGAGCTAGCACAAACCGTGTTTGATTTAGAGTTCCAACTACATGTATCCATATAGGAGAAAACAGAGTGAAACCTAAACATGAAAACGGTTACTGCAAAGGAAAGGTTTAACCTAGAAGAACGAAATTTGGTGAGCCAACTGAGATTCGTGTACTGATCACTACCTGCAAGTATCATCAAGATTGGGATAAAAAATGTTTGCTGAGATTTCAGGAAACTCGCAGTTTTTTGGAAGCCTGGCAACCCCTTTCTATGAAAAGGATTCTCGTCAGTCTCTGCTTGGGGCTACTTCAATAGCACAAAAACCATAGCGATAGAACGAGGAACTACATTATTGTGCCAAGTTTCAAAGAGCTAGCACAAACCGTGTTTGATTTAGAGTTCCAACTACATGTATCCATATAGGAGAAAACAGAGTGAAACCTAAACATGAAAACGGTTACTGCAAAGGAACGGTTTAACCTAGAAGAACGAAATTTGGTGAGCCAAGTGCGATTGGTGTACTGATCATAAAATGGAAGTATCATCAAGATTTTGTGAAAAAATGTTTGCTGAGATTTCAGGAAACTCGCAGTTTTTTGGAAGATTGGCAACCCCTTTCAATGAAAGGGATTCTCGTCAGTCTCTGCTTGGGGCTACTTCAATAGCACACAAACCATAGCGATACAACTTGGAACTACATTATTGTGCCAAGTTTCAAAGAGCTTGCACAAACCTTTTTTGATTTAGAGTTCCAACTTCATGTATCCATATAGGAGAAAACAGAGTGAAATCTAAAATTGAAAACGGTTACTGCAAAGGAACTGTGTAACCTAGAAGAACGAAATTTGGTGAGCCAATTGGGATTCGTGTACTGATCATCAAATGGAAGTATCATCAAGATTGGGTGAAAAAAATGTTTGCTGAGATTTCAGGAAACTCGCAGTTTTTTGAAAGCTTGGCAATTTCTTTCAATGAAAGGGATTCTCGTCAGTCTCTGCTTGGGGCTACTTCAATAGCACACAAACCATAGCGATAGAACTTGGAACTACATTATTGTGCCAAGTTTCAAAGAGCTATCACAAACCGTGTTTGATTTAGAGTTCCAACTACATGTATCCATATAGGAGAAAACAGAGTGAAACCTAAACATGAAAACGGTTACTGCAAAGGAACGGTTTAACCTAGAAGAACGAAATTTAGTGAGCCAAGTGGGATTCGTGTACTGATCACTACCTGCAAGTATCATCAAGATTGGGTGAAAAAATGTTTGCTGAGATTTCAGGAAACTCGCAGTTTTTTGGAAGCTTGGCAACCCCTTTTAATGAAAGAGATTCTCGTCAGTCTCTGCTTGGGGCTACTTCAATAGCACACAAACCATAGCGATAGAACTTGGAACTACATTATTGTGCCAAGTTTCAAAGAGCTAGCACAAACCGTTTTTGATTTAGAGTTCCAACTACATGTATCTATATAGGAGAAAACAGAGTGAAACCTAAACATGAAAACGGTTACGGCAATGGAACGGTTTAACCTAGAAGAACGAAATTTAGTGAGCCAAGTGGGATTCGTGTACTGATCAATACCTGCAAGTATCATCAAGATTGGGTGAAAAAATTTTTGCTGAGATTTCAGGAAACTCGTAGTTTTTTGGAAGCTTGGCAACCCCTTTCAATGAAAGTGATTCTCGTCAGTCTCTGCTTGGGGCTACTTCAATAGCACACAAACCATAGCGATAGAACTTGGAACTACAGTATTGTGTCAAGTTTCAAAGAGCTAGCACAAACCGTGTTTGATTTAGAGTTCCAACTACATGTATCCATATAGGAGAAAACAGAGTGAAACCTAAACATGAAAACGGTTACTGCAAAGGAACGGTTTAACCTAGAAGAACGAAATTTGGTGAGCCAACTGAGATTCGTGTACTGATCACTACCTGCAAGTATCATCAAGATTGGGATAAAAAATGTTTGCTGAGATTTCAGGAAACTCGCAGTTTTTTGGAAGCCTGGCAACCCCTTTCTATGAAAAGGATTCTCGTCAGTCTCTGCTTGGGGCTACTTCAATAGCACACAAACCATAGCGATAGAACTTGGAACTACATTATTGTGCCAAGTTTCAAAGAGCTATCACAAACCGTGTTTGATTTAGAGTTCCAACTACATGTATCCATATAGGAAAAAACAGAGTGAAACCTAAACATGAAAACGGTTACTGCAAAGGAACGGTTTAACCTAGAAGAACGAAATTTGGTGAGCCAACTGAGATTCGTGTACTGATCACTACCTGCAAGTATCATCAATATTGGGTGAAAAAATGTTTGCTGAGATTTCAGGAAACTCGCAGTTTTTTGGATGCCTGGCAACCTCTTTCAATGAAAGGGATTCTCGTCAGTCTCTGCTTGTGGCTACTTCAATAGCACACAAACCATACCTATAGATCTTGGAACTACATTATTGTGTCAAGTTTCAAAGAGCTAGCACACACCGTGTTTGATTAAGAGTTCCAACTACATGTATCCATATAGGAGAAAACAGAGTGAAACCTAAAGATGAAAACGGTTACTGCAAAGGAACGGGTTAACCTAGAAGAACGAAATTTAGTGAGCCAAGTGGGATTCGTGTACTGATCACTACCTGCAAGTATCATCAAGATTGGGTGAAAAAATGTTTGCTTAGATTTCAGGAAACTCGCAGTTTTTTGGAAGCCTGGCAACCCCTTTCAATGAAAGGGATTCTCGTCAGTCTCTGCTTGGGGCTACTTCAATAGCACACAAACCATAGCGATAGAACTTGGAACTACATTATTGTGCCAAGTTTCAAAGAGCTAGCACAAACCGTGTTTGATTTAGAGTTCCAACTACATGTATCCATATAGGAGAAAACAGAGTGAAACCTAAACATGAAAACGGTTACTGCAAAGGAAAGGTTTAACCTAGAAGAACGAAATTTGGTGAGCCAACTGAGATTCGTGTACTGATCACTACCTGCAAGTATCATCAAGATTGGGATAAAAAATGTTTGCTGAGATTTCAGGAAACTCGCAGTTTTTTGGAAGCCTGGCAACCCCTTTCTATGAAAAGGATTCTCGTCAGTCTCTGCTTGGGGCTACTTCAATAGCACAAAAACCATAGCGATAGAACGAGGAACTACATTATTGTGCCAAGTTTCAAAGAGCTAGCACAAACCGTGTTTGATTTAGAGTTCCAACTACATGTATCCATATAGGAGAAAACAGAGTGAAACCTAAACATGAAAACGGTTACTGCAAAGGAACGGTTTAACCTAGAAGAACGAAATTTGGTGAGCCAAGTGCGATTGGTGTACTGATCATAAAATGGAAGTATCATCAAGATTTTGTGAAAAAATGTTTGCTGAGATTTCAGGAAACTCGCAGTTTTTTGGAAGATTGGCAACCCCTTTCAATGAAAGGGATTCTCGTCAGTCTCTGCTTGGGGCTACTTCAATAGCACACAAACCATAGCGATACAACTTGGAACTACATTATTGTGCCAAGTTTCAAAGAGCTTGCACAAACCTTTTTTGATTTAGAGTTCCAACTTCATGTATCCATATAGGAGAAAACAGAGTGAAATCTAAAATTGAAAACGGTTACTGCAAAGGAACTGTTTAACCTAGAAGAACGAAATTTGGTGAGCCAATTGGGATTGGTGTACTGATTATCAAATGGAAGTATCATCAAGATTGGGTGAAAAAAATGTTTGCTGAGATTTCAGGAAACTCGCAGTTTTTTGGAAGCTTGGCAATTTCTTTCAATGAAAGGGATTCTCGTCAGTCTCTGCTTGGGGCTACTTCAATAGCACACAAACCATAGCGATAGAACTTGGAACTACATTATTGTGCCAAGTTTCAAAGAGCTAGCACAAACCGTGTTTGATTTAGAGTTCCAACTACATGTATCCATATAGGAGAAAACAGAGTGAAACCTAAACATGAAAACGGTTACTGCAAAGGAACGGTTTAACCTAGAAGAACGAAATTTAGTGAGCCAAGTGGGATTCGTGTACTGATCACTACCTGAAAGTATCATCAAGATTGGGTGAAAAAATGTTTGCTGAGATTTCAGGAAACTCGCAGTTTTTTGGAAGCTTGGCAACCCCTTTCAATGAAAGAGATTCTCGTCAGTCTCTGCTTGGGGCTACTTCAATAGCACACAAACCATAGCGATAGAACTTGGAACTACATTATTGTGCCAAGTTTCAAAGAGCTAGCACAAACCGTGTTTGATTTAGAGTTCCAACTACATGTATCTATATAGGAGAAAACAGAGTGAAACCTAAACATGAAAACGGTTACTGCAAAGGAACGGTTTAACCTAGAAGAACGAAATTTAGTGAGCCAAGTGGGATTCGTGTACTGATCACTACCTGCAAGTATCATCAAGATTGGGTGAAAAAATGTTTGCTGAGATTTCAGGAAACTCGCAGTTTTTTGGAAGCTTGGCAACCCCTTTCAATGAAAGAGATTCTCGTCAGTCTCTGCTTGGGGCTACTTCAATAGCACACAAACCATACCGATAGAACTTGGAACTACATTATTGTGCCAAGTTTCAAAGAGCTAGCACAAACTGTTTTTGATTTAGAGTTCCAACTACATGTATCTATATAGGAGAAAACAGAGTGAAACCTAAACTTGAAAACGGTTACTGCAAAGGAACCGTTTAACCTAGAAGAACGAAATTTTGTGAGCCAAGTGGGATTCGTGTACTGATCACTACCTGAAAGTATCATCAAGATTCGGTGAAAAAATGTTTGCTGAGATTTCAGGAAACTCGTAGTTTTTTGGAAGCTTGGCAACCCCTTTCAATGAAAGTTATTCTCGTCAGTCTCTGCTTGGGGCTACTTCAATAGCACACAATCCATAGGGATAGAACTTGGAACTACATTATTGTGCCAAGTTTCAACGAGCTAGCACAAACCGTTTTTGATTTAGAGTTCCAACTACATGTATCCATATAGGAGAAAACAGAGTGAAACCTAAACATGAAAACGGTTACTGCAAAGGAACGGTTTAACCTAGAAGAACGAAATTTGGTGAGCCAAGTGCGATTGGTGTACTGATCATAAAATGGAAGTATCATCAATATTTTGTGAAAAAATGTTTGCTGAGATTTCAGGAAACTCGCAGTTTTTTGGAAGCTTGGCAACCCCTTTCAATGAAAGGGATTCTCGTCAGTCTCTGCTTGGGGCTACTTCAATAGCACACAAACCATAGCGATAGAACTTGGAACTACATTATTGTGCCAAGTTTCAAAGAGCTAGCACAAACCGTGTTTGATTTAGAGTTCCAACTACATGTATCCATATAGGAGAAAACAGAGTGAAACCTAAACATGAAAACGGTTACTGCAAAGGAACGGTTTAACCTAGAAGAACGAAATTTGGTGAGCCAAGTGCGATTGGTGTACTGATCATAAAATGGAAGTATCATCAAGATTTTGTGAAAAAATGTTTGCTGAGATTTCAGGAAACTCGCAGTTTTTTGGAAGCTTGGCAACCCCTTTCAATGAAAGGGATTCTCGTCGGTCTCTGCTTGGGGCTACTTCAATAGCACACAAACCATAGCGATACAACTTGGAACTACATTATTGTGCCAAGTTTCAAAGAGCTAGCACAAACCTTTTTTGATTTAGAGTTCCAACTACATGTATCCATATAGGAGAAAACAGAGTGAAACCTAAACTTGAAAACGGTTACTGCAAAGGAACTGTTTAACCTAGAAGAAGGAAATTTAGTGAGCCAAGTGCGATTCGTGTACTGATCACTACCTGCAAGTATCATCAAGATTCGGTGAAAAAATATTTGCTGAGATTTCAGGAAACTCGTAGTTTTTTGGAAGCTTGGCAACCCCTTTCAATGAAAGTGTTTCTCGTCAGTCTCTGCTTGGGGCTACTTCAATAGCACACAAACCATAGCGATAGAACTTGGAACTACAGTATTGTGTCAAATTTCAAAGAGCTAGCACAAACCGTGTTTGATTTAGAGTTCCAACTACATGTATCCATATAGGAAAAAACAGAGTGAAACCTAAACATGAAAACGGTTACTGCAAAGGAACGGTTTAACCTAGAAGAACGAAATTTGGTGATCCAACTGAGATTCGTGTACTGATCAGTACCTGCAAGTATCATCAATATTGGGTGAAAAAATGTTTGCTGAGATTTCAGGAAACTCGCAGTTTTTTGGATGCCTGGCAACCTCTTTCAATGAAAGGGATTCTCGTCAGTCTCTGCTTGGGGCTACTTCAATAGCACACAAACCATACCTATAGATCTTGGAACTACATTATTGTGTCAAGTTTCAAAGAGCTAGCACACACCGTGTTTGATTAAGAGTTCCAACTACATGTATCCATATAGGAGAAAACAGAGTGAAACCTAAACATGAAAACGGTTACTGCAAAGGAACGGTTTAACCTAGAAGAACGAAATTTGGTGAGCCAAGTGTGATTGGTGTACTGATCATTAAATGGGAGTATCATCAAGATTGGGTGAAAAAATGTTTGCTGAGATTTCAGGAAACTCGCAATTTTTTGGAAGCCTCCAACCCATTTCAATGAAAGTGATTCTCGTCAGTCTCTTCTTGGGGCTACTTCAATAGCACACAAACCATAGCGATAGAACTTGGAACTACATTCTTGTGCCAAGTTTCAACGAGCTAGCACAAACCGTTTTTGATTTAGAGTTCCAACTACATGTATCCATATAGGAGAAAACAGAGTGAAACCTAAACATGAAAACGGTTACTGCAAAGGAACGGTTTAACCTAGAAGAACGAAATTTGGTGAGCCAAGTGCGATTGGTGTACTGATCATAAAATGGAAGTATCATCAATATTTTGTGAAAAAATGTTTGCTGAGATTTCAGGAAACTCGCAGTTTTTTGGAAGCTTGGCAACCCCTTTCAATGAAAGGGATTCTCGTCAGTCTCTGCTTGGGGCTACTTCAATAGCACACAAACCATAGCGATAGAACTTGGAACTACATTATTGTGCCACGTTTCAAAGAGCTAGCACAAACCGTGTTTGATTTAGAGTTCCAACTACATGTATCCATATAGGAGAAAACAGAGTGAAACCTAAACATGAAAACGGTTACTGCAAAGGAACGGTTTAACCTAGAAGAACGAAATTTGGTGAGCCAAGTGCGATTGGTGTACTGATCATAAAATGGAAGTATCATCAAGATTTTGTGAAAAAATGTTTGCTGAGATTTCAGGAAACTCGCAGTTTTTTGGAAGCTTGGCAACCCCTTTCAATGAAAGGGATTCTCGTCGGTCTCTGCTTGGGGCTACTTCAATAGCACACAAACCATAGCGATACAACTTGGAACTACATTATTGTGCCAAGTTTCAAAGAGCTAGCACAAACCTTTTTTGATTTAGAGTTCCAACTACATGTATCCATATAGGAGAAAACAGAGTGAAACCTAAACTTGAAAACGGTTACTGCAAAGGAACTGTTTAACCTAGAAGAAGGAAATTTAGTGAGCCAAGTGCGATTCGTGTACTGATCACTACCTGCAAGTATCATCAAGATTCGGTGAAAAAATATTTGCTGAGATTTCAGGAAACTCGTAGTTTTTTGGAAGCTTGGCAACCCCTTTCAATGAAAGTGTTTCTCGTCAGTCTCTGCTTGGGGCTACTTCAATAGCACACAAACCATAGCGATAGAACTTGGAACTACAGTATTGTGTCAAATTTCAAAGAGCTAGCACAAACCGTGTTTGATTTAGAGTTCCAACTACATGTATCCATATAGGAAAAAACAGAGTGAAACCTAAACATGAAAACGGTTACTGCAAAGGAACGGTTTAACCTAGAAGAACGAAATTTGGTGATCCAACTGAGATTCGTGTACTGATCAGTACCTGCAAGTATCATCAATATTGGGTGAAAAAATGTTTGCTGAGATTTCAGGAAACTCGCAGTTTTTTGGATGCCTGGCAACCTCTTTCAATGAAAGGGATTCTCGTCAGTCTCTGCTTGGGGCTACTTCAATAGCACACAAACCATACCTATAGATCTTGGAACTACATTATTGTGTCAAGTTTCAAAGAGCTAGCACACACCGTGTTTGATTAAGAGTTCCAACTACATGTATCCATATAGGAGAAAACAGAGTGAAACCTAAACATGAAAACGGTTACTGCAAAGGAACGGTTTAACCTAGAAGAACGAAATTTGGTGAGCCAAGTGTGATTGGTGTACTGATCATTAAATGGGAGTATCATCAAGATTGGGTGAAAAAATGTTTGCTGAGATTTCAGGAAACTCGCAATTTTTTGGAAGCCTCCAACCCATTTCAATGAAAGTGATTCTCGTCAGTCTCTTCTTGGGGCTACTTCAATAGCACACAAACCATAGCGATAGAACTTGGAACTACATTCTTGTGCCAAGTTTCAACGAGCTAGCACAAACCGTTTTTGATTTAGAGTTCCAACTACATGTATCCATATAGGAGAAAACAGTGTGAAACCTAAACATGAAAACGGTTACTGCAAAGGAACGGTTTAACCTAGAAGAACGAAATTTGGTGAGCCAAGTGTGATTGGTGTACTGATCAAAAAATGGAAGTATCATCAAGATTTAGTGAAAAAATGTTTGCTGAGATTTCAGGAAACTCGCAGTTTTTTGGAAGCTTGGCAACCCCTTTCAATGAAAGGGATTCTCGTCAGTCTCTGCTTGGGGCTACTTCAATAGCACACAAACCATAGCGATACAACTTGGAACTACATTATTGTGCCAAGTTTCAAAGAGCTTGCACAAACCTTTTTTGTATTAGAGTTCCAACTACATGTATCCATATAGGAGAAAACAGAGTGAAATCTAAAATTGAAAACGGTTACTGCAAAGGAACTGTTTAACCTAGAAGAACGAAATTTGGTGAGCCAATTGGGATTGGTGTACTGATCATCAAATGGAAGTATCATCAAGATTGGGTGAAAAAAATGTTTGCTGAGATTTCAGGAAACTCGCAGTTTTTTGAAAGCCTGGCAATTTCTTTCAATGAAAGGGATTCTCGTCAGTCTCTGCTTGGGGCTACTTCAATAGCACACAAACCATAGCGATAGAACTTGGAACTACATTATTGTGCCAAGTTTCAAAGAGCTATCACAAACCGTGTTTGATTTACAGTTCCAACTACATGTATCCATATAGGAAAAAACAGAGTGAAACCTAAACATGAAAACGGTTACTGCAAAGGAACGGTTTAACCTAGAAGAACGGAATTTAGTGAGCCAAGTGGGATTCGTGTACTGATCACTACCTGCAAGTATCATCAATATTGGGTGAAAAAATGTTTGCTGAGATTTCAGGAAACTCCAGTTTTTTGGAAGCTTGGCAACCCCTTTCAATGAAAGAGATTCTCGTCAGTCTCTGCTTGGGGCTACTTCAATAGCACACAAACCATAGCGATAGAACTTGGAACTACATTATTGTGCCAAGTTTCAAAGAGCTAGCACAAACCGTTTTTGATTTAGAGTTCCAACTACATGTATCTATATAGGAGAAAACAGAGTGAAACCTAAACATGAAAACGGTTACTGCAAAGGAACGGTTTAACCTAGAAGAACGAAATTTAGTGAGCCAAGTGGGATTCGTGTACTGATCAATACCTGCAAGTATCATCAAGATTGGGTGAAAAAATTTTTGCTGAGATTTCAGGAAACTCGTAGTTTTTTGGAAGCTTGGCAACCCCTTTCAATGAAAGTGATTCTCGTCAGTCTCTGCTTGGGGCTACTTCAATAGCACACAATCCATAGGGATAGAACTTGGAACTACATTATTATGCCAAGTTTCAACGAGCTAGCACAAACCGTTTTTGATTTAGAGTTCCAACTACATGTATCCATATAGGAGAAAACAGAGTGAAACCTAAACATGAAAACGGTTACTGCAAAGGAACGGTTTAACCTAGAAGAACGAAATTTGGTGAGCCAAGTGCGATTGGTGTACTGATCATAAAATGGAAGTATCATCAATATTTTGTGAAAAAATGTTTGCTGAGATTTCAGGAAACTCGCAGTTTTTTGGAAGCTTGGCAACCCCTTTCAATGAAAGGGATTCTCGTCAGTCTCTGCTTGGGGCTACTTCAATAGCACACAAACCATAGCGATAGAACTTGGAACTACATTATTGTGCCACGTTTCAAAGAGCTAGCACAAACCGTGTTTGATTTAGAGTTCCAACTACATGTATCCATATAGGAGAAAACAGAGTGAAACCTAAACATGAAAACGGTTACTGCAAAGGAACGGTTTAACCTAGAAGAACGAAATTTGGTGAGCCAAGTGCGATTGGTGTACTGATCATAAAATGGAAGTATCATCAAGATTTTGTAAAAAATGTTTGCTGAGATTTCAGGAAACTCGCAGTTTTTTGGAAGCTTGGCAACCCCTTTCAATGAAAGGGATTCTCGTCGGTCTCTGCTTGGGGCTACTTCAATAGCACACAAACCATAGCGATACAACTTGGAACTACATTATTGTGCCAAGTTTCAAAGAGCTAGCACAAACCTTTTTTGATTTAGAGTTCCAACTACATGTATCCATATAGGAGAAAACAGAGTGAAACCTAAACTTGAAAACGGTTACTGCAAAGGAACTGTTTAACCTAGAAGAAGGAAATTTAGTGAGCCAAGTGCGATTCGTGTACTGATCACTACCTGCAAGTATCACCAAGATTCGGTGAAAAAATATTTGCTGAGATTTCAGGAAACTCGTAGTTTTTTGGAAGCTTGGCAACCCCTTTCAATGAAAGTGTTTCTCGTCAGTCTCTGCTTGGGGCTACTTCAATAGCACACAAACCATAGCGATAGAACTTGGAACTACAGTATTGTGTCAAATTTCAAAGAGCTAGCACAAACCGTGTTTGATTTAGAGTTCCAACTACATGTATCCATATAGGAAAAAACAGAGTGAAACCTAAACATGAAAACGGTTACTGCAAAGGAACGGTTTAACCTAGAAGAACGAAATTTGGTGATCCAACTGAGATTCGTGTACTGATCAGTACCTGCAAGTATCATCAATATTGGGTGAAAAAATGTTTGCTGAGATTTCAGGAAACTCGCAGTTTTTTGGATGCCTGGCAACCTCTTTCAATGAAAGGGATTCTCGTCAGTCTCTGCTTGGGGCTACTTCAATAGCACACAAACCATACCTATAGATCTTGGAACTACATTATTGTGTCAAGTTTCAAAGAGCTAGCACACACCGTGTTTGATTAAGAGTTCCAACTACATGTATCCATATAGGAGAAAACAGAGTGAAACCTAAACATGAAAACGGTTACTGCAAAGGAACGGTTTAACCTAGAAGAACGAAATTTGGTGAGCCAAGTGTGATTGGTGTACTGATCATTAAATGGGAGTATCATCAAGATTGGGTGAAAAAATGTTTGCTGAGATTTCAGGAAACTCGCAATTTTTTGGAAGCCTCCAACCCATTTCAATGAAAGTGATTCTCGTCAGTCTCTTCTTGGGGCTACTTCAATAGCACACAAACCATAGCGATAGAACTTGGAACTACATTCTTGTGCCAAGTTTCAACGAGCTAGCACAAACCGTTTTTGATTTAGAGTTCCAACTACATGTATCCATATAGGAGAAAACAGTGTGAAACCTAAACATGAAAACGGTTACTGCAAAGGAACGGTTTAACCTAGAAGAACGAAATTTGGTGAGCCAAGTGCGATTGGTGTACTGATCAAAAAATGGAAGTATCATCAAGATTTAGTGAAAAAATGTTTGCTGAAATTTCAGGAAACTCGCAGTTTTTTGGAAGCTTGGCAACCCCTTTCAATGAAAGGGATTCTCGTCAGTCTCTGCTTGGGGCTACTTCAATAGCACACAAACCATAGCGATACAACTTGGAACTACATTATTGTGCCAAGTTTCAAAGAGCTTGCACAAACCTTTTTTGTATTAGAGTTCCAACTACATGTATCCATATAGGAGAAAACAGAGTGAAATCTAAAATTGAAAACGGTTACTGCAAAGGAACTGTTTAACCTAGAAGAACGAAATTTGGTGAGCCAATTGGGATTGGTGTACTGATCATCAAATGGAAGTATCATCAAGATTGGGTGAAAAAAATGTTTGCTGAGATTTCAGGAAACTCGCAGTTTTTTGAAAGCCTGGCAATTTCTTTCAATGAAAGGGATTCTCGTCAGTCTCTGCTTGGGGCTACTTCAATAGCACACAAACCATAGCGATAGAACTTGGAACTACATTATTGTGCCAAGTTTCAAAGAGCTATCACAAACCGTGTTTGATTTACAGTTCCAACTACATGTATCCATATAGGAAAAAACAGAGTGAAACCTAAACATGAAAACGGTTACTGCAAAGGAACGGTTTAACCTAGAAGAACGGAATTTAGTGAGCCAAGTGGGATTGGTGTACTGATCACTACCTGCAAGTATCATCAATATTGGGTGAAAAAATGTTTGCTGAGATTTCAGGAAACTCCAGTTTTTTGGAAGCTTGGCAACCCCTTTCAATGAAAGAGATTCTCGTCAGTCTCTGCTTGGGGCTACTTCAATAGCACACAAACCATAGCGATAGAACTTGGAACTACATTATTGTGCCAAGTTTCAAAGAGCTAGCACAAACCGTTTTTGATTTAGAGTTCCAACTACATGTATCTATATAGGAGAAAACAGAGTGAAACCTAAACATGAAAACGGTTACTGCAAAGGAACGGTTTAACCTAGAAGAACGAAATTTAGTGAGCCAAGTGGGATTCGTGTACTGATCAATACCTGCAAGTATCATCAAGATTGGGTGAAAAAATTTTTGCTGAGATTTCAGGAAACTCGTAGTTTTTTGGAAGCTTGGCAACCCCTTTCAATGAAAGTGATTCTCGTCAGTCTCTGCTTGGGGCTACTTCAATAGCACACAATCCATAGGGATAGAACTTGGAACTACATTATTATGCCAAGTTTCAACGAGCTAGCACAAACCGTTTTTGATTTAGAGTTCCAACTACATGTATCCATATAGGAGAAAACAGAGTGAAACCTAAACATGAAAACGGTTACTGCAAAGGAACGGTTTAACCTAGAAGAACGAAATTTGGTGAGCCAAGTGCGATTGGTGTACTGATCATAAAATGGAAGTATCATCAATATTTTGTGAAAAAATGTTTGCTGAGATTTCAGGAAACTCGCAGTTTTTTGGAAGCTTGGCAACCCCTTTCAATGAAAGGGATTCTCGTCAGTCTCTGCTTGGGGCTACTTCAATAGCACACAAACCATAGCGATAGAACTTGGAACTACATTATTGTGCCACGTTTCAAAGAGCTAGCACAAACCGTGTTTGATTTAGAGTTCCAACTACATGTATCCATATAGGAGAAAATAGAGTGAAACCTAAACATGAAAACGGTTACTGCAAAGGAACGGTTTAACCTAGAAGAACGAAATTTGGTGAGCCAAGTGCGATTGGTGTACTGATCATAAAATGGAAGTATCATCAAGATTTTGTGAAAAAATGTTTGCTGAGATTTCAGGAAACTCGCAGTTTTTTGGAAGCTTGGCAACCCCTTTCAATGAAAGGGATTCTCGTCGGTCTCTGCTTGGGGCTACTTCAATAGCACACAAACCATAGCGATACAACTTGGAACTACATTATTGTGCCAAGTTTCAAAGAGCTAGCACAAACCTTTTTTGATTTAGAGTTCCAACTACATGTATCCATATAGGAGAAAACAGAGTGAAACCTAAACTTGAAAACGGTTACTGCAAAGGAACTGTTTAACCTAGAAGAAGGAAATTTAGTGAGCCAAGTGCGATTCGTGTACTGATCACTACCTGCAAGTATCATCAAGATTCGGTGAAAAAATATTTGCTGAGATTTCAGGAAACTCGTAGTTTTTTGGAAGCTTGGCAACCCCTTTCAATGAAAGTGTTTCTCGTCAGTCTCTGCTTGGGGCTACTTCAATAGCACACAAACCATAGCGATAGAACTTGGAACTACAGTATTGTGTCAAATTTCAAAGAGCTAGCACAAACCGTGTTTGATTTAGAGTTCCAACTACATGTATCCATATAGGAAAAAACAGAGTGAAACCTAAACATGAAAACGGTTACTGCAAAGGAACGGTTTAACCTAGAAGAACGAAATTTGGTGATCCAACTGAGATTCGTGTACTGATCAGTACCTGCAAGTATCATCAATATTGGGTGAAAAAATGTTTGCTGAGATTTCAGGAAACTCGCAGTTTTTTGGATGCCTGGCAACCTCTTTCAATGAAAGGGATTCTCGTCAGTCTCTGCTTGGGGCTACTTCAATAGCACACAAACCATACCTATAGATCTTGGAACTACATTATTGTGTCAAGTTTCAAAGAGCTAGCACACACCGTGTTTGATTAAGAGTTCCAACTACATGTATCCATATAGGAGAAAACAGAGTGAAACCTAAACATGAAAACGGTTACTGCAAAGGAACGGTTTAACCTAGAAGAACGAAATTTGGTGAGCCAAGTGTGATTGGTGTACTGATCATTAAATGGGAGTATCATCAAGATTGGGTGAAAAAATGTTTGCTGAGATTTCAGGAAACTCGCAATTTTTTGGAAGCCTCCAACCCATTTCAATGAAAGTGATTCTCGTCAGTCTCTTCTTGGGGCTACTTCAATAGCACACAAACCATAGCGATAGAACTTGGAACTACATTCTTGTGCCAAGTTTCAACGAGCTAGCACAAACCGTTTTTGATTTAGAGTTCCAACTACATGTATCCATATAGGAGAAAACAGTGTGAAACCTAAACATGAAAACGGTTACTGCAAAGGAACGGTTTAACCTAGAAGAACGAAATTTGGTGAGCCAAGTGCGATTGGTGTACTGATCAAAAAATGGAAGTATCATCAAGATTTAGTGAAAAAATGTTTGCTGAGATTTCAGGAAACTCGCAGTTTTTTGGAAGCTTGGCAACCCCTTTCAATGAAAGGGATTCTCGTCAGTCTCTGCTTGGGGCTACTTCAATAGCACACAAACCATAGCGATACAACTTGGAACTACATTATTGTGCCAAGTTTCAAAGAGCTTGCACAAACCTTTTTTGTATTAGAGTTCCAACTACATGTATCCATATAGGAGAAAACAGAGTGAAATCTAAAATTGAAAACGGTTACTGCAAAGGAACTGTTTAACCTAGAAGAACGAAATTTGGTGAGCCAATTGGGATTGGTGTACTGATCATCAAATGGAAGTATCATCAAGATTGGGTGAAAAAAATGTTTGCTGAGATTTCAGGAAACTCGCAGTTTTTTGAAAGCCTGGCAATTTCTTTCAATGAAAGGGATTCTCGTCAGTCTCTGCTTGGGGCTACTTCAATAGCACACAAACCATAGCGATAGAACTTGGAACTACATTATTGTGCCAAGTTTCAAAGAGCTATCACAAACCGTGTTTGATTTACAGTTCCAACTACATGTATCCATATAGGAAAAAACAGAGTGAAACCTAAACATGAAAACGGTTACTGCAAAGGAACGGTTTAACCTAGAAGAACGGAATTTAGTGAGCCAAGTGGGATTCGTGTACTGATCACTACCTGCAAGTATCATCAATATTGGGTGAAAAAATGTTTGCTGAGATTTCAGGAAACTCGCAGTTTTTTGGAAGCTTGGCAACCCCTTTCAATGAAAGAGATTCTCGTCAGTCTCTGCTTGGGGCTACTTCAATAGCACACAAACCATAGCGATAGAACTTGGAACTACATTATTGTGCCAAGTTTCAAAGAGCTAGCACAAACCGTTTTTGATTTAGAGTTCCAACTACATGTATCTATATAGGAGAAAACAGAGTGAAACCTAAACATGAAAACGGTTACTGCAAAGGAACGGTTTAACCTAGAAGAACGAAATTTAGTGAGCCAAGTGGGATTCGTGTACTGATCAATACCTGCAAGTATCATCAAGATTGGGTGAAAAAATTTTTGCTGAGATTTCAGGAAACTCGTAGTTTTTTGGAAGCTTGGCAACCCCTTTCAATGAAAGTGATTCTCGTCAGTCTCTGCTTGGGGCTACTTCAATAGCACACAAACCATAGCGATAGAACTTGGAACTACAGTACTGTGTCAAGTTTCAAAGAGCTAGCACAAACCGTGTTTGATTTAGAGTTCCAACTACATGTATCCATATAGGAGAAAACAGAGTGAAACCTAAACATGAAAACGGTTACTGCAAAGGAACGGTTTAACCTAGAAGAACGAAATTTGGTGAGCCAACTGAGATTCGTGTACTGATCAATACCTGCAAGTATCATCAAGATTGGGATAAAAAATGTTTGCTGAGATTTCAGGAAACTCGCAGTTTTTTGGAAGCCTGGCAACCCCTTTCTATGAAAAGGATTCTCGTCAGTCTCTGCTTGGGGCTACTTCAATAGCACACAAACCATAGCGATAGAACTTGAAACTACATTATTGTGTCAAGTTTCAAAGAGCTAGCACAAACCGTGTTTGATTTAGAGTTCCAACTACATGTATCCATATAGGAGAAAACAGAGTGAAACCTAAACATGAAAACGGTTACTGCAAAGGAACGGTTTAACCTAGAAGAACGAAATTTGGTGAGCCAAGTGGGATTGGTGTACTGATCACTACCTGCAAGTATCATAAAGATTGGGTGAAAAAATGTTTGCTGAGATTTCAGGAAACTCGTAGTTTTTTGGAAGCGTGGCAACCCCTTTCAATGAAAGTGATTCTCGTCAGTCTCTGCTTGGGTCTACTTCAATAGCACACAAACCATACCTACAGATCTTGGAAATACATTATTGTGTCAAGTTTCAAAGAGCTAGCACAAACCGTGTTTGATTTAGTGTTCCAACTACATGTATCAATATAGGAGAAAACAGAGTGAAACCTAAACATGAAAACGGTTACTGCAAAGGAACGGTTTAACCTAGAAGAACGAAATTTGGTGAGCCAAGTGTGATTGGTGTACTGATCATTAAATGGAAGTATCATCAAGATTTTGTGAAAAAATGTTTGCTGAGATTTCAGGAAACTCGCAGTTTTTTGGAAGCTTGGCAACCCCTTTCAATGAAAGGGATTCTCGTCAGTCTCTGCTTGGGGCTACTTCAATAGCACACAAACCATAGCGATAGAACTTGGAACTACATTATTGTGCCAAGTTTCAACGAGCTAGCACAAACCGTTTTTGATTTAGAGTTCCAACTACATGTATCCATATAGGAGAAAACAGAGTGAAACCGAAACATGAAAACGGTTACTGCAAAGGAACGGTTTAACCTAGAAGAACGAAATTTGGTGAGCCAAGTGCGATTGGTATACTGATCATAAAATGGAAGTATCATCAAGATTTTGTGAAAAATGTTTGCTGAGATTTCAGGAAACTCGCAGTTTTTTGGAAGCTTGGCAACCCCTTTCAATGAAAGGGATTCTCGTCAGTCTCTGCTTGGGGCTACTTCAATAGCACACAAACCATAGCGATACAACTTGGAACTACATTATTGTGCCAAGTTTCAAAGAGCAAGCACAAACCTTTTTTGATTTAGAGTTCCAACTACATGTATCCATATAGGAGAAAACAGAGTGAAATCTAAAATTGAAAACGGTTACTGCCAAGGAACTGTTTAACCTAGAAGAACGAAATTTGGTGAGCCAATTGGGATTGGTGTACTGATCATCAAATGGAAGTATCATCAAGATTGGGTGAAAAAAATGTTTGCTGAGATTTCAGGAAACTCGCAGTTTTTTGGAAGCTTGGCAATTTCTTTCAATGAAAGGGATTCTCGTCAGTCTCTGCTTGGGGCTACTTCAATAGCACACAAACCATAGCGATAGAACTTGGAACTACATTATTGTGCCAAGTTTCAAAGATCTAGCACAAACCGTGTTTGATTTAGAGTTCCAACTACATGTATCCATATAGGAGAAAACAGAGTGAAATCTAAAATTGAAAACGGTTACTGCAAAGGAACTGTTT